>NC_045432.1:16087781-16170154 GCF_902635505.1 Sarcophilus harrisii | reverse complement strand
TGAAGGGAAGGCCAGATGGATTTACAAGTGCATTCTATCAAACATTTAAACAATTAAATTGCATACTATGCAAAGTATTTGGAAAAACAGAAGGAGTCCTACCAAATTCTTTTTATGACACAGATATGGTGCTGATGCCTAAACCAAGGAGGTTCAAAATGAAGGAAATTATTGACCAATTTCCCTAATGAGTGTTGGTGTAAAAATCTTAAACTATTAGCAAAAAGATTATAGCAACTTATCATCAGGATAATGAAATATTCTATTATGCATATATACATATATATCACATGTAATACAATATGATCAAGTAGGAGTTATACCAGTGATGCAGGGCTAATTCAGTATTAGGAAAACTATTAGAAGTGAGTATATCAATAACTAAATTAAAAGAAATCATATTATTATATCAATAGATAAAGATAAAGCATATGGCAAAATACAATACCCATTCCTATTACAAAAATGTTTTACACTGGAGAACATGTGCAAAAATATTTGTAGTGGCATGGAACTGGAAACTGGGTGAATGTCCATCAGTTGGAGAATGGCTGAATAAGTTATCATATATAAACTTTATGGAATATTATTGTTCTATAAGAAATGATCAGCAGGTGATTTCAGAAAGTCCTGGGAGACTTAGATGAACTGATATTAAGTAAAGTGAGTAGAACCAACAGAACATTGTACACAGCAACAACAAGATTATGTGATGATCAACTGTGACAGACGTGGCTCTTTTCAACAATGAAGTGATTCAGGCCAATTCCAATAGACTTGTGATGGAGAGTCATCTGCATCCAAAGAGTAGACCATAGGGACAGAATGTAGATCACAATATAGTATTTGTACCTTTTTTGTTTGTTTGCTTTTTGTTTTTTCTCATTTTTCCCTTTTTTGAATTGATTTTTCTTATGCAGCATGATAATTGTGGAAATATGTATAGAAGAATTACATACATGTCTAACTGTAATGGGCCAGAACTCTGCAGAAATGTACTTGAAACAAGGATTCTTACAAGGTGTTAACTCAGTGCAATTGATAAGACAATGGTTATCTAGTTTACATATACTTAGCATGGTGATGTAATAGTTCTACAATTGATGTAATTTTAAAGAAGTAAATTTAAACTAGTCTGGCTTAGGGTGGCTCTCCTGCCTCCTGCACTTTGGGAGAGACTGGTTCAGAGTGGGAGGTTCACCCACTCTATCACACTGTCTCCTTGATGAAGGACTGCTGTGGGAGTACATTTCTCCAGAGTTCTGGCCCATTACATTTAACATATTGAATTACTTGCTCTCCAGGGGAGAGGGTGGGCAGAAGGGAGGGAGAAAAAAATTGGAATACAAGGTTTTCCAAGGATGAATGTTGAAAATTATTTTTGCATTTATTTTGAAAATAAAAAGCTATTATTAAAAAAAAAATAAAAGCACTAACGAACATAGGAATAAATGGAATTTCCCTTAGAATGATAAGTAATATCTGTTTAAAAGCACCAGCAAATATCATATGTCATGGGGATGAACGAGAAGCATTCCTAATAAGACCAGTGGTGAGAAAAGGTTTCCCACTATCACCATTACTATTCAATATTTATTAGAAATTTTTAGCTTTACAATAAGAGAATAAATTGAAAGAATTAAGAGTAGGTAAACAGGAAGCAAAATTATCACTGTAGATGATATGATGGTATACTTAGAAAATTCTAGAAAATCAACTAAAAAACTACCAGAAACAATTAACAACTTTAGCATAGTTGCAGGATACATGGTAAATCCACATAAAACATTGGTATTTCCATATGTTACCAACAAAGTTCATTAGAAAGAGTTATACAAATTCCATTTAAAATAACTGTTAATAATATAAAATATTTGGACAGACGTTGACCTGTGAAGACAAAGCCAAAATTACAAGAACGTAATTATAAAACACTTTGCACAGAAATAAAGTCATATCTAAAAAATTGGAATAATATCAAGTATTCATGGATAGGCTTAGCTAATAATAAAATAATTATTAACTAATAAAAATAATAACAAAAAGTGACAAGTCTACTTAAATTAATTTACTTATTCAGGGCCATACCAATCAAACTGCCAAGAAATTATTTCATAGAAGTAGAAAAAATAATAAAATTCATCTGGAAGGAAACAATGTTAAGAATTCCAAGGCAATTAATGAAAAAAAATATGCAAACAATGGCGACTGATAGCTAAAAACAGGTAGTGTCAAAACAGAGAAGGAAAATTAGAGAACAATTTCTCCAATGAAAATTAATGCAAAAATGTTAAATAAAATATTAGCAAAGAGATTTCAGGAAGCTATCCCCAGGATAATACACCATGACCAAGTAGGATTTGTACCTGAAATGCAGGGCTGGTTCAATATCAGGAAAACTATCAGCATGATTGACTCTGTCAGTAACCCAACTAGAAGAAATCATGATTATCTCAGTAGCTGCTGAAAAAGCATTTGACAAAATAAAACACTCATTCCTATTAAAGACTCTAGTTTTTAATGTTTTCTGCTTTCAATTCATGGGTGAATTCATCCCAGGCCCATTAGCAGTTATTATGATTATTGTGTCTTTGTCTCTATCCTATTTCCTTCCATTTATGCTGTTCTTGCTCTGGCTCTCTTTTTACCCTGTTCTTCAGAAGTATTTTCCTTCTGACTACTGCTTCCCCCATTCTGCCTTCCCTTTTACATTCTCTTTTTCTTCTCCCTTCATACTTCTCTGCATGGAAGGATATATATATATATATATATATATATATATATATATATATATATATATATCCAACTGCATGTGTATGTAACTCTGTCTTTGAGCCAATTACAAGGAAAAAGATTCAAGGGTAACCTGCCACCCTTCTCCTCATCATTTTCCCTCCACTAATGAAAACTCTTTATCTATTTTATGTTTATGTTATGCTATTTTGCCATTCCCTCTTTACCTACCACATTTCTCTTTCTCACCCTTTAATTTTATTTTGGGGATATCAACCCATTATTCTCAACTCACATTGATGCTGTCTATGTGTACTTCCTCTGATAGCCCTTTAATGATGAAGTTCTTAGGAGTTAAGAAGAGTTATCCTCTTCCCATGTGGGAATATAAATGGTTTAACTTTATTGAATCCTTTACCTTTTTATATTTTTTGTTTATTGAATCCTGTTTACCTTTTTATACTTCTCTTGAGTCTTGTACTTGATAGTCAATTTTTTTATTCAATTCTGGTCTTTTAATCAGGAATTTTTTTTAAGTTCTCTATTTTATCAAATATCCATTTTCCCCCTCAAGGATTAGACTCAGTTTTTCTGGGGAAGTGAGTTTTTATTTTAATCCTAACTTCTTTAACCTCCAAAATATTCCAATCCTTCCATCCCTTTATCATGAAATTTGCTAAATCTTAGCTCCATGAATGTGGCTCCATGATTTTTAAATTGTTTCTTTCTGCTGCTTGTAATATTTTCTCCTTAATTTAGCAGCTAAATTGGCTACAATATTATTCACAGTTTTCATTTAAAGATATCTTTCAGGAGATGAGCAGTGGATCTATTTTACCCTCTTATTCTAGGATATTAGAACAGTTTTCCTTGATAAATACTTGAAAAAAATTTATCTAGGCTCTTTTATTATTGTGGCTTTCAGGTAGTCCAATAATTTTTAAATTATCTCTCCTGTATCTATTTCACTGGTGAGTTATTTTTCCACTGAGATACTGCATATCTTCTAGTTTTTCATTCTTTTTATTTTGTTTTACTGATTTTTAATATTTCATGGAGTCAATAGCTTCTACTTGCCCAATTCTTGTTTTTAAGGATTTATTTTCTATAGTCAGATGCCGTACCTTCTTTTTCATGTGTCCAGTTGTACTTTTTAAAGAGTTCATCTCTTCAGTGAATTTTTGTAATATTTTTCAATTTAAAGAATTATTGCCTTAAATGGATTTCTGTGACTCTTTTTACCTTTTGGCCCATTCTGTTTTTAAAGTATTCTTTTCATCAACATTTTTTATCAAGCTGTTGACTCTTATCATAATAATTTTTTATGGGGTCAGATTCTTTTTTATTGTGTGCTTATTTTCCCAGCCTATTTCTTGACTTTTTGCTTTATTTTAACATGAGATTTGCTCCCAGGGTGTCATCCCACTGTACCAAGCTTCAGGTTTTTCATGCTGCTATTTCAGAGCTATTTCTGCTGATCTGTGAGTTTTATTTCATCCAGGTTGCTATCATTTAAGGCAGGGCTTCTCAAACTTTTTCCACTCTCAACCCCTTTTTGGCTGAGAAATTTTCACATGATCCTGGATAAAGAGGTATATAAAATAATAACTTCATGGCCCCATTTAGTTAAACCACCCAGTATGGAGTCACAATCCACAGTTTAAGAAGCTTTGATATAAGGAGAGATGTTGTTACTATTCATGGCCTCTGTTCTGGTCTCTGAGTGACTATATATACTTTTTTCTGCCCTGGAATTATGAACAAGTCCCTGTTCCTGCTGGTATTCCTCCTCCTCACCTTGAGTCTTTGACTAAAGCTGTTTATAAGCAATGTAACAGCATCCCACTCCTACTGCCAATAAAGGGTCCACTGTAATCTCTTTCTGACCAATTGTCCAACACCCCCTCCTATGTGAGGGCTGAGAGCTTTAAAAGCCAGCACCTATTCATTCATCACCAAGGCCTGCTCCCGTTTTGCAGGTACACAGCCTACACTAGACTTCATTTTACTCTCCTGCCAACTTTCTAAATTGCCTTGCACTGGAAAATTGTTTCACCCTATCTTGTTGATTCTGCCCCTCCACAATTCACTTTGAGATGTTATTTTAAAGTTTTTTGGATGGAAATTTGGGAGAGGTCAAGGGAATCCCCATCTTCATAGCCCTGCCTATTTTGTTATTTTTTTAATTTTTAATGAATCTTTAATTCACTAATTATTTCTTTTTCTTCTACTTGGTTATTTAATGATTGTAAGAATATGATCTCCGCCCCACCCCACACACAAGTCTTAGTATTGCATTATCTAAATCCTAGAAATTTTTGTATGTTGTTTCATCATTATCATTTTCTTTTACATAATTATTATTTCTATTATTTGTTCTTTAGCCCACTAATTATTTAAGTTTTCATTGTTAAGGTTCCATTTGAGCTTGCATCTTTTGTTTGTGGTCCTGAAACCAATTCTTATTGTATATTATTGTCTGTAAAGGATATATTAATTATTTCTGACTTTTTACATGTTTCTTATATCTCTGTGCCCTAGAACATGTTTGATTTTTTTTTTGTACAAGTCCTATGTGGTGCAGAAAAAGATATATATAATCTTTTGCTTTACAGTTTAGAAGACACCACAAGTTATTAAATTTTAGATACTTCAATAGTTGGGCTCCACATTTTCACTGTTGTTTATCTTTCTGTTAGACTTATCCAAAACTGAGAGAGGGTTAGGGTTAGGGTTAGGGTTTCTTTTTGTGATTACATCACTATCTTTGTTTTCTTGAAACTTAGGTGATATTTCCTAAATGAATTTGGATGCTAAGGTAATTAGGATATAAAATTTATTACTGATAGTAGTTAGTTATCTGCAGTTCCTTTCAACATCATATAATTTCTTTGTTTATCCCTTTTAAATTTTTGAATGTTTGTTTTTACTTTGTCTGAAAGATTGATAGCAAATCCGTCTTTAAATTCACTTGATGTATGATCAATTTTTCCATGCTCCCAATTGTATTTTGTATATACCTTTGTTTTATTTTAAATGTGTTTCTTCTAAGCAATGGCTTGTAGGACTTCAGTTTCTTAGCCAATCTGCCACTTGTTTCATTTTATTGGATTGTTTGGTCCATTCACATTTGAAGTTACAAGAGTAAAGTTTGTATTTTCCTCCATCTATCTCTAAAATATCAGAAGGGTTTTCAAGTTATTTCCCCCCTCTTCAGTTACAATATATGTTTCTTCAGTTACTTTATTTTATTATTTTTTTAAGGTGGCTCTGTTTCCACTGGCCTTCTGCTTCTTTCTGATCCCCTCTTCTCATTTTCTTTAGGGTTTTGTTTGTTAGTTCCTTTTTTCCTCCTGCTTTTATTTGGTTAAATCTATCTTCCATTTCTTTCTTTTTATTTAGTCAAATAGATTCCCTCTTCTCACCCTTCAACTCATCCTATTAATTACTTTTTAAAATTTCACATTTGTTTTGCATTTATCTTTCTCTCTTCATACCCATCTTCTCTTCATTTACCATCATTGTCTGATTCATGATCCCTAAAATTATCTAGTCTCTTTGTTTTCTTCATGTAGTCAGAGCTTCTAAAGTATTCATTCTAGGCTCTCCCCTGTGGGCCACTGCTTTGTAGAATTTACCCAGGTGGATTCTCTTTTTTCATTGTTCCTCACTGTCAGAACAGTGCTAATTATTGCAGATGTCATGGAGGTCACTGCTCTATGGTAGGGCACCACCTTTACTACTTCTTTGATTATGTAGCCCAACACTAATTTATAACCTCTGCTTACCTTTTCCTACATTTTCCTGGAAATCTCCATTCTGAGTCCATGCTGTCCCAGGCCTCCAGTTGCTGGGTGGCTGCCAATGCATCCAATTCTTTAGTGCAGGACATAGACATTTCAAGAGCAAAAGCTCCCAAGCCTCATCCAGTGTAACATCCACTTATCTACTTTCACTAACCATCTTTCTTCTCATTGAGAACTCATTGAAACATTCATCAATGGAACCCCTTCATATCTCCAACGTAAAGTTCTGTAAGAGAGGATTCTGGAAAGATAGTGAAGTCAGAAGACTGTGGGCTCTCTAAATTTCCTCCACCAAAAAAGAGGCAACATTGCCTCAGAATGAATAGAGAGCAGCAGAAATAAACAGGAGTCAGGGTAAAGCAATTGTTTTCCTTTTTTTTTCTCCTAGAAATTATAGTTGATTTTTTGTTTTTATTTTTACAGACTCCACCTGAACTATATGATTTGATAATTTTGAATCATGCATCCTTGCATACAAAAATTGGGGGGGTTGTATTTAATTTATTTAATATTTTCCCTCAGTTACATTTAAAACAAATTTTTTGTATGTTTTTAAACTCAAAAAATTCTAAGTTCTCTCTTATTCCCACCTACAATTAAGAAACCACATGTGAAGAATATAAACCATTTCCATAAAAGCTATGTTATGAAAGAAAGCACAGATCTCCCACCCTAATGAAAATAAAGACCCTCAAGAAAAATAAAGTTTAAAAAAAAGAGACAAAAAGGGAATGCTTCAAACTGTGGGCATCAGACAGCTGAATAGGAGGACCTTCTATTGTTGAGGGATACTAATCACAGCTATGCTGACTTGACACAGTCCAGGGCTATGGCTGTAGGAGAAAAGGACCTAGTATATGTCTAGTAGCAGAGGGGTCTGACTGTTGTAGTTTGCAACCACCTGAAGGATCACATAAGTTATAACATATAGTAAAGAGAAGTGTCCAAGGTTGGAGCGGACAGAGCTCAGAATATAACAGTATAAAGGACCTGAGGATTAGGATACCATTCTCTACACCTCTGGAACCTAATAATAATAATAGCTGCAAAAACCCAAAATCAAACAAAAAATAACTAAGTAAAGGAGACAAACTCCCCCTCCCCTGACCATAATTAGCTACTATGAAATCAGAGAAAATCTCAGTTCATATTCAGAGGCCATAGTGAGGCTAAAAAAAAAAGTCACTCCTTTTTCTTTTCTTTCATAATATTTATTTATTTAAAACTAAATACAAAATAAAACAAAATAGAAAAAATAAATAATAAAATAAAATAGAAAAAGAAGGACAAAAAAGGAAAATTTTAAAAAACACACACACAACATTGTCATGTACCCAGCAGAACATCAGGCAGGATTCTAAAGATAATAAATTTCCTTTTAAAGAAAGCTTATATAATAATAGAAGAGATTATATGCATGACTTTCCATATTCATGACTGTTCATCGTTTCTTTGCTTCTTTGTAAATTATTCTTTTGTTCTCTGCTGTGCATATTTTACTTTATTCTTTTTATTCCCCTTTCATCTCCCCTTCCCCCAGACAGCCTACAGTTAAACACACACACACACACACACACACCCATTTGCTCATGTGAACATCTCATCAGAAAAACAACTCATCTGGAGAACAGATAGAGGAGAGACAACATAAGAATAGTCAAACTGTCTCAAAATTATGATAAAAAAATCTTGATACCATAATATAAGAAACTGTCAAGAAAAATTTCCCTGAAGTACTAGAACAAAAAGACAAAGGAAAAATAGAAAAAATAATTACCAATCACCACCTGAAAGAGATCTCAGGAGGAAAACTTAGAGGAATATCATAACCAAATTTCAAAGCTCATATGTCTAGGGAAAAATAAGTAACAAGAAAAAAACAACTTAAATATTATGGAGGTACAATAAGATCTTGTATAAACAAGACCTAGCAGCTACTACATTGAAGCTAAGTGCTGGAAATACTATATTTCATAGAGCAAAAGAGCTCTATGAGTCACTAATGGTGACTTACCCATCAAAGTTAAGTATAATCCTGAATAAAAAAAATTAATGAGCAGAAAGACTTTCAGGTGTTTGTGACAAAACAACAGAAATTAAAGAAAAATTTGACATAAGAGAAGAAATAGGAGAAACATTAAAGACCAGTTATAAGAAACTCAATAAGATCAAATTATTTATGTCTTATATGTGCTAACCCTAAAACTTGTTTGTACTCTTATGACTTATTATTTGAGTAGTTTTGAGAAAGATGATGCTCAATTTTGCTGTATAATTGATTCTTGGCTATAATCCAAGTTCATTTGTGGAAGCTGCCCTGACTCCTTGCCCCAGGTTCCCTGTTCTGTGGTCTGGGCTTGGCTGCCTATCCTCCTGCCCAATTGAAACAGAACTTTTCTGAAGTTCTTCCACAGTATCTTCTTCTGGAAATCTGTTATACTCCAAATATTTGTAGGTTCTGTCACTCCAGAACCAGTTCAGAGGCTTAATCTGCTGTTAATTTGAGGGAAGCTCAGAGGAAGTCACAGAAAGCCATGTCTGTTCTCCACCATCTTGCTACTAATGATTTCTTAATTGCCAGATGAAATGGTCTTTTCTTGGTCCTCATTCTCCATGATCCCTCTGTAGCTTTTGATACCAGTGATCACTTGCTTTTCCTTGATACTCTCTTCTCTATGGGTTTTCAGGACACTCCTCTCTCTTGTTTCTTTTCTACCTATCTGACAACTCCTTCTCTCTCCTTTTTGGGGCTCTTCAGATCCTGCCCTCTCACCATAGTCTTCCCTCAAGGTTTTCTTCTTTCTTTTTCTTCTTCTTTCACCCTTTTACTACTTCTCTTGGTGATCTCATCAGCTTCCAAAGATTTAATTATCATCACTTTGGTGATGATTCTTACATCCATCTTTTCTGCTCCTGGGAAAGACAGTGGCAGTGGAGATAGAGTTTTCTTCTTGGCCACCTGTAAAATGCATATTTCCCAGGCTTGCCATTACCATCCCTTGATCGTATTAGAAAGGCTTCTAACTTATTCCCATTACAAATCAATCTTGTTTATCTTGGGTTAAGATAGATACTACTTATGCCTTCAGTTGACCTTATACTTCACATTGTTTTTGCTGGCATCTTGTGACCAAATTGGGTATTGCACCATCCTGAAATTTGAATTCAAAAGGCCTGAATCCAGAACTCATTTGAACATAATCTCAGCTATATCAGTTTTCCTATTCTCCTCCCCAACCTCCCAACCCCCACCCCACCTTTTACATTGCCATTCAATTAGTAACTTTACTTTAGTTGTTTTTTAGGTTGCCTGAAAGCTCATTTGTAATAAATGCAATTGTTATGGAATCCTTTTAAAACTTAAAATGAAAAGGAAAAGTCCTCAAATCTATGAATTACCTGGAGTGAAATTTTTTTTTCTTTTTCTTTATTTTTTTTGTTACATTTTGAATTCTAAGCTTTCTCTTTCCTTCTTTTCCAACTCCATACTGGACAAGCTAACATTTGATTCATAGAAACATATGTGTGTGTGAAACCATATAATACATATAATAATACATAAAACATAATGCATATCATTTCTTTATCTGAGATAAATAGTATCTTTCTTCATAGGTCCTTTGTAGTTGATTTGAATATTCCTAGTTCCCATAATAGTTTATTCATTCACATTTATTCTTTCAATAATATTGCTGTTACTTTATACAATGATTTTTCGATTCTGTTTCTTTCATTTTTTTTGTTTTGTTCAAGTCTTTCCATGATTTTCTACAACCAAACTGCTCATCATTTCTTACAGCACAATAGTATTCCATTACAGCATCCAAAGCCTTCTTCAATCTACTTGTTATATATCTTGTCCTGGACCCAGATGGGTCTGGAGGAGAAAGTGAGGCTGAACCCTCCTTCACTTAAATCTAACTCACTAGCATGTCATAACAGTACCTCCCTGATGTCATGGTCCTCTGAGAATGAAGGACAGACAACCACAAACAACCACAACTTGTTCAGCTATTCCCCAATTAATGGCCTCAATTTCTAGTACTTTGCCATTACAAAGAGAGCTGCAATCAATATTTTAGAACATATAGATTCTTTCCCTTTTTCCTTGCTCATTTTGGGTAAAGACCTAACAGTGGTGTTGCTGAGTCAAAGGATCTTCAGTTTTTATAGGTCCTTAGGCAAAATTCCAGATTGTTCTACAAAATGGTTGGATCACTTCACAGTTACCCCAGTATTGTGTTAGTGTTCCAGTTTTTTCAGAGCCCCTTCAACATTTATCATTTTCCCTTTCTAACATTTTAGTGAATCTAACAGATGTCGGACAGAACTGAAACTTGGCTTAATTTGCATTTCTCTAATAAATAATGATCAGAAATATTTGTTCACACAACTATGTATAGCTTTGATGCTCTCTTCCAAAAACTGCCTGTCCATATCCTTTGACCATTTATGAGTTGGGGAATGAATCACATTCTTATCAATCTGATTCAGTTTTTTATATATTTGAGATATGAAGCCTTTATCTCAGAAACCATAAAATCCCCCTTCCACTTTTCTGTTTTCCTTGTTGGCTACATTTGTTTTCTTTACTTTAAAAATTCTTTTCTTAATATATTTGCTTATTTAAAACTTAAATAGAAGATTAAAAAAAGAAAAAAAGCAGAAAAAGAAAACAAAACATTGCCATGTTCGTAGCAGAACATAAGAGAGTATTCAAAATATGAAGTAATAAATTTCCAATTCAAGAAAGCATATATGGTAAGTACTACATGTTATATTCAGAACTGTCCGTCTTTTCATTGCTTCCTTTATTTTGTTCTCTGCTGTGCACTTTTCACTTTGTTTTTTCCCCTTTTCCTCCTCTTTACCTCCCCCAAACAGGCTACAATTCAATGTGGATACACACATGTATATAATCAATTAAGTTAATACTTTTCCTTATATTGAACTAGTCCTACATTCTGTCTGTAAATCTCACCTGGTCATATTTTATGCTCTTGGTTATGTTATGTTATTGGTTGTATTGGTTATATTATGTTATACTGGTTATATTGGTTATATTATGTTATTATAATATCCTTGCTAATATTAGCTTCTATTCCTCTTTAAATTAAGAAGACTTTTAAGGTCAGTTGAGTTAAGAAGACCTGGGTTCAATATTTGCCTTAGCTCCTGGCTATGTGACACTAAGGAAGTGGTTGATTGTGCCCCAATTTCCTCACTTGTAAATGTAAAGGAATGCATTGGTTAGGCTCTGAAGTCCTTTACAACTCTAAATCTGCATTCCTATGGGACAACCAGTTTTGGCCCTGGAAAAGAGATGAGTTCCTCAGCAGCCTTCTTTCTCAGAAGAGGGCTGGGAGCCCACGGGCACAGAATATTACACAGAATGATGTGGTCACCTACCTTGTCAGTTGGTTTTGCAGAACCATTATTCTTGGTTTGAAGGGAGGGCTCATTTGTCAATGGAGGATGAGGAAGTTATGTGCAGAAATGGCTGCTGTACAAACAAGAGACATCAGTAAAGCTTCCATGTAAAAACAGGGAAAAACACATTGAACTAGATATGTCTTTGGCAAGATTTTCCAGTCTATGCAGGGAGCTTGGGAGTTATATTATAAGGGTTCCTTTTTCATTCATAAGAAAGAAAAAGAAAAAGACTATTTAATGAATGAGACTGATTTGTGGTACAAGGCTCCTACAATTTATTTCTTTGTGTAACACTGCACATAATGTAGAAAAAAGTAGTATCAATTGAATTGCTCATTTCTTCTCTGGCCTTTGTAACTTGTGCCTTTGCAGCAGCGGGCACTTACTAAAGCCTATCTGGTAACTGATATTGGCTAGAATTCATCTCTTACAACACAGTTCAAAAATTTTTATACAGGGAATTAACAATACTAAAAAGCTGGGGCACATGATGGGCACCAGGCACAGTAGGCATGGGAAGGGTTTTTACACTTGTTTTTCCAAGTAGAAGATGCAGTAATACGTATGTGCTGATTATCTCCTTGGAGAGCCCCAGAACTCAACCTCAGCTACATATGAAATCTGCAATATTTTACCCCTTGGTAAGTAATTGGGCAAGAAACCCAAACAACTCTAACCTCAAACTCAAGTGACTTTCATGTATTCTTAAAGGAGAATACAGAGGCATCTTCTGCAATGTATAATTTTCCAACTCATTTTCTTTTCTCTTTTACTGCTCCCTGAAGTATATTAAGTGCTCTCTGGCTTGATTAGCCCTGCTCACTCTGAACTAAGAGGGGGATGTATAATGTCTGGGCTAGCTTTCTGGAGGTCCTTCCGACGGACCTTGGTCACAGCAGGATAGACACCATGGGAATGGTCAAGAATAGAATCTAGATTCTTTATTGTGGCCCAGTCTTGATCTTAGTGCAGGAGGCATGAGAGCCACCATGAGCCTGGTCAAAGACAGAATGTCTGTGGCTGCCTTTGTCCTCAGTTTAAATACCCTATTACAGTTACATCAAGTGTAGAGCTATTGCATCACCAAGCTAAGTTCTAAGTATATGTAAACTGAATAACCATTGTCTTATCAATTCCACTGAGTTAACACTTTGTTTCAAGTATATTTCATTCTTTCAATCTTCTCCAAATTTCTACCCTCTACAGGTGTGTTTGGAGCCATGCAGCCAAAGTGATGGATCCCTTCCTGCAGCCTCTGACTCTGCATCTAATTCAGGAAGCCCTTCTTAAGTGCTTTGAGGGCAAGGTACTCCAAAGGAGCTCCCTCCACCACACCTTTTCTCAGCTCATCTCACCTGATCATGATTGGTGTATTCCAAGGTACCTGAGGTCCTCTTATTTTATTTTGGCTGTAAGAGGCTCCAGCTCCCTTTGTCTACCCCAGTATAAAACTCCAGCATCACTAACACCTGCAGGCCATCCAGTGGCACAACGTGGACTTCCTGGGAGCTCCTTGGGATTGTGGTTGTATGTCATTTAATAAAGCTTATAATTAGAACAATTGAGTGTGAAAGCCTGTTTCTCAGAATCACTGATTCAGCTAGGCCCAAATGAACTTGGAAAGCCTCAGAGACCTTGGTTACTGTGATTCTTTCCATTCATGGGACATCTTCA
The DNA here is from genome assembly GCF_902635505.1 of Sarcophilus harrisii. Lineage (NCBI taxonomy): Eukaryota > Metazoa > Chordata > Mammalia > Dasyuromorphia > Dasyuridae > Sarcophilus > Sarcophilus harrisii. The sequence continues at coordinate 16,156,508 of NC_045432.1, read as the reverse complement.
AAATGCATGACTGCAGTATGACTTTGTTACATTAGCAGTATAACTGTGGATCGGCTGTGGGCTGATGAGTTCTCTGCCACAGGGAACCCCTTTTACCAAGACAATAGGGAACCTTCTGTGCAACTTCACTTGAGAACAGTGGGTCACACAGTATGTAATAGGGGCAGGACTGAACCAGACCTTTCTCTTTTCAAGCCTCTCTCTCTATCCACTGCTCCATGCTGTCTTTTTAGTTGCCCATTAGGGACATTAAAAATGAATGAACTATGCCCTCCTCTTCCTGAACTCAGGACTCATTCTAAAACAAAAGCTACAGTCTGCCAATGGAGTTTTATTTTTTTTTTCCTATATCACAGCAATATACTAATTTTTATTTATTTTATTTTTTTTTACATGACCAAACCGTTATTTTGCTGTACAAAAAGAATCAGACTCTGAAATATTGTACAATTAGCTTGTGACGGAAATCAGAAATGCAGATGGGCATAGATATAGGGATTGGGAATTCAATGTAATGGTTTTTAGTCATCACCCAGAGTTCTTTCTCTGGGCGTAGCTGGTTCAGTTCATTACTGCTGCCAATGGAGTTTTAAACCTGAGTATTTAAAAGTTGATATGACACAAAGAAAGCAGTGAGACATAGTGCCATCCTTAGACCAGGAAGACCCAGGTCAAGACCTTGCTCAGATCATGCTGGTTGTCACCCTAGGCTAGGTGCTTAAATCTCTCAGTGCTCCCCAGCAAGGCTAGGACCCTGAAATTACAGAACATTGGCTGATTTATCACTGCTTACTTACATGGCCTGCCCCATACCAATGAAGGCATAGTTTAGACTAAAAGAAAATGAAGCCCCCAAACCTGAAAACTTTTTAGCTTTTATTTTTGACCTGGACTAATACTCAACAATGTTCTGAAATCAGCATTGATTAATATCCCTTAGCTGAATAAAGAAGTGACTAGTGTAAGGTAATTTTAATCTTAACTGCCTTAGACATACAGCACTTTTTGTTCTATTTACATATTCAGTGGGCTGAATCTGTTTCATTTTCTCTTACCATCCACCCATATTGCAGATGTTTTCCTTGTTTTGTTCTTGGCTTTCTGACCCTTTCCACAGTTGAAGTCCATAATTGTTTTGAAGGAAGGAAGCTTTATTTATTTATTTTTACCTTCCCACAAAGTCAGATATCACTGAACCTTAGAGAATTGTTGACAGTGAATGAATGCCCTGAACAAAACTCTTCAACTTGCCATCCACTTAGTGCTGGCGGAAAAAAATCTTTAAATCTTTATTTGGATGGTTCTAGTAGCCATCACAGCCACTGGGAACGTGCTGCCAGGCTGTATACTGGCAAGCCAGACTTTGTGAATGGTCTCCTTGCATGGACTTTTGTCATCTGGACTCTGTTCTTATTAGCGATTTCTTGCTTTTTTTCCCTCAATATGGTCTTATTTTTCCAATTATATATAAAGACAATTTTCATCATTCATTTTTGTAAGATTTTGAGTTTCAATTTTTTTCTCCTTCCCACTCTTACCTGCCTCTTCCTAAGACACCAAGCAATCTGCTATAGGCTATACATCTATAATCCATATTAGTCACTTTGTGAAAGAAAAATCGGAACAAAGGGGAAAAAATCGTGAGAAAAAAGCCAAGAAACAAAAAAGGGTGAAAATAATATGTATGCTTCAATTCACCTTCAGTTTCCATAGTTCTTCCTCCGGATGCGGATAGCATTTTCCATTGCAAGTCTATTTGAATTATTTTGGATCATTGTATTGCTGAGAAGAGCTAAGTTTCACAAATGATCTTCACACAATCTTGCTGTTACTATGTACAGTGTTGTCTTGGTTCTGTTCACTTCATTCAGGATCAATTCATGTAAGTATTTCTAGGCTTTTCTGAAATCAGCCTGATCATTATTTTTATAGAACAATATATTATATTCCATTACATTCACATACCATCACTTATTCAGCTATTCTCCAATTGATGGGCATCCACTCAATTTCCCATTCTTTGCTACCACAAAAAGAGCTGCTACAAACATTTTTGCATGTGTGGGTCCTTTTCCCTCTTTTTGATTTCTGTGGATACTGACCCAGTAGTGGGACTGCCAGATTAAAGGGTATGATACCCTTTTTGGCATAGTTCCATATTGCTCTCCAGAATGGCTGGATCCCTCCAGAAGGGCTATATTCATTCACAATTCCACCAACAATGTGTTAGTGTCACAGTTTTCCCACATCCCCTCCAACTTTTATCATTCTTTTCCTGTCATCTTAGTCAATCTGATAGGTGTGAGGTAGTACTTCAGAGTTGCTTGAATTGGAATTTCTCTAATCAATAGTGATTTAATCTTTTCATGTGACTAGAAATGGCTTTAATTTCTTTATCTGAAAATTGTCTGGTCATATCCTTTGACCATTTATCAATTGAACAATGATTTGTATTCTTAAATAAACCAGTTCTCTATGTATTTTAGAAATGAGGTCTTTATCAGAAACACTGGGTGTGAACATTTTTCTCTTCTACTCTTGGCTTCATTGGCTTTGTGCAAAACTTTTTTAAGTGGCTGAATCCCTTTTGGTCTAGCCCACCAGGTGCTCTGTTCATGGAATCTTTCCTCCCCTCCCTCCCCTCATGCCTCATGGTGTCTTTTTCCTGCTATAGCTAACGGATTCTTTTAGGGTGCTAAACTCCTCTATGGATTTAGCCTGCCAGTTAATGGTGAACTCCCACCTCATGGAGTAACATGATAGTTTAATTGTGAGTTCCACTGGGGAACTTATCTTTTCCATTGTTAATTGTTCAAACCCTTTCCTTAAGGGACCCACATGTGCACAAATGTTTGTGGCAGCCCTTTTCGTAGTGGCAAGAAACTGGAAACTGAGTGGATGCCCATCAGTTGAGAATGGCTGAATAAGTTATGGTATATGAATGTTATGAAATATTATTGTTCTCTAAGAAACGACCTGCAGGATGATTTCTGAGAGGCTTGGAGAGACCTACATGAACTGATGAGCAGAACCAGGAGATCATTATATAAGGCAACAACAAGATTATACAATGATCAATTCTGATGGACATGGCTCTCTTCAACAATGAGATAATTCAGATCAGTTCCAATGGTCTTTTGATGAAGAGAGCTATCTATACCCAGAGAGAGGACCGTGGGAACTAAGTATGGTTCACAACATATTATTCCCCTTTTTTTGTTGTTGTTTGCTTTCATTTTATTTTCTTTCTCATTTTTTTTCTCGTTTGATTTGATTTTTCTTGTACGGCAAGATAATTGTATAAATATGTTTATACATATTGGACTTAATATATATTTTAACATTTTTAACATATACTGATTCACCTGCCATCTAGGGATGGATATTAGGGAAAGGAGGAGAAAATCTGAAACACAAGGGTCAATGTTATCAAATTATCCATGCATATGTTTTGAAAATAAAAAGCTTTATTTAAAAAAAAACCTTTCCATGCTAAGTGTATGTGCTACCAAATTTATTTCATATTTACCACTCCTGGTGTATATTTTACCTTTTTATTTTGCCTATGGCCTCTTTTCATAAATTTTTTGGCAAAGAGAAAGCTCTTGTGAGTTCTTCACAGGTGAATTGCTACTGAACCCAGTCTCATCATTTGCTGCTTGAAATCCATGGCCAAAAGACGGGGTGAAACCAAGAATCCATGATGACCACAATGACGTAAAGCAAATTACATAGAAGGGCATAGGAACTCCAGAACTGATAAGGAAGGATGCCTCCTGCCTCTTCATAGAGAGGTAGTAAACTCTAGCCTTTTAAAAATGGCCACCTGTTGTGCCTTTCCCCCTCCTGTTGCTTGAGAAGCTGGCAGCTACCATGAATGATACTGTGACCATCAGAGCCAGAAATTCCATATCAAACCGACTTCTTCAACATAAACAGATAGTTATAGATGTCCCTCATCCTGGAAAGGCCATGGAGACTAGTAATGAAATTCAAAAAAATCTGGCCAAGACGTACAAGACAACTACAGATGTCATTTTTATTTTTCAGACACATTTTGAAATATATTTAGAACCCATTTTGGTAGTGGGAAAACAAGAAACTTTGACATGTTTTATCATTCTCTTGACTATGCAGAGAAAAATGAACTAAAGCACAGACTTGTAAGGCATGTCCTGTAAGAGAAGAAAAGGACATCAAGAAAGCAGTAAAAGTAAGACAAAAAATGAATTAAGTCAGGGGTACTATAGAGGCAAAAGTGGGTGCTAGCAAAAAGTAAGCTAGAGGTTCATAAGAGAAAGAACATAAATCACTATGGATGATTTTTATCCATGAAGATTATATGGATTTTTGGTGAGCATAAATTATGTAAAAAACCCTTTTTAATTCAATGTAATAAAAATTATCCATTTTGTATTTCAGAATGTTCTACGGTTCTTTGGTCATAAATTCCTGCTTTCTCCACAGGTCTGAGAGGAAGATTATCCCTTGTTCTAATTTACTTAAAGTATCACATCATGAACCCATTTCAATCATGTCTTGGTAGAGAGTGTTAGGGGCTGGTCAATGCCAAATTTCTGAGAATTTTCCAATTTTCTCAACAATTTTTGTCAAATAGTGAGTTCTTATCACAGAAGCTGAGGTCTTTGAGTTTATCAAACACTAGATCACTATAGTCATTGGCTATTGTATCTTGTCTTCCTAACCTATTCCACTGATCAATGACTATTTTTTTAGCCAGTATCAAATGGTTTTGATGACTGCCACTTTGTAATATAGTTTTAGGTCTGGTATGTCTAGGCCACCTTCCCTCAATTTTTTTTCCCTTTATTTCCTCAATATTCTTAACCTTTTGTTCTTTCAGATGAATTTTGTTATTATTTTTTCTAGGTGTATAAAATAATTTTTGGCAGTTTGGCATGGCACTGAACAAGTAAATTAATTTAGGTAGAATTGTCGTTTTTATTATATTATCTTGGCCTAACTCACAAGCAATTGATATTTTTCTAGTTGTTTAGATCTGACTTTGTGGGAAAAGTCCTTTGTAATTGTGTTTATATATTCATGGATTTGTCTTAGCAGGTAGAGTCCCAAATATTTTATATTGTCTACAGCTATTTTAAATGGGATTTCTCTTTCTATCTTTTGCTGTTGGACTTTGTTGGTAATATATAGAAATGCCATTGATTTATTTGGGTTTATTTTGTATCCTGCAACTTTACTTATTTCTTTCCACTAGTTTTTTTTTTCCCATTGTCTAGGATTCTCTAATCATATTATCTGGAAAGAGTGATAATTTTGTTTCCTCTAATTACTTCAATTTCTTTTTCTTTTCTATTTGCTAAAGCTGACATTTCTAGTACAATATTGAGTAATAGTGGTGATAACTGGCATCCTTGTTTCACCCAATTTTATTGTGAATGCTTCTAGGTGATCCCCATTACATGTAATGCTTGCTAATGATTTTAGATAAATGTTACTTATCCTTTTAAGGAAAATTTCATTTATACCTATGCTCTATAGTATTTTTTATTAGGAATTGATGTTGTATTTTGTCAAGAAGCTCTTTCTGCATCTACTGAGATATGATTTTTGTAAGTTTTATTATTGATATCATCAATTATGCTGATAGTTTTTCTTATATTACATCAACCCTGAATTTCTGGTATAAATGCCACATGGTCATAGTGTATTATACTGGTAATAAGTTGCTGTAATCTTTTTGGTTATATTAAAAATTTTGTGACAATATTCATTATGGAAATTGGTCTATAAATTTCTTTCTGTTTTGGCTCTTCCTGATTTAGGTATCAGCACCATATCTGTATGATAAAAGGGATTTGGTAGGACTCCCTCTTTGCCTATTTGATTCACTGCTTCTTTTTTCTCTTTGTCAAAATGTAGATTTATTTAGGGAAGTAGGTTGCAGACAAAATAAAGGGATACAAAAGACACTAGGAATGCTAAATATGAAAGAGAGTTGGGAGAGCATATAGTTAGCCAGAAAAAGGCAAGTTCTCTAGGGGAACTCACAATTAACCAGTAGAAAGGAAATACTCCATGAGGTGGGAGTAAACCATTGACTGGCTGGTTAGATCCATAGAGGAGTTTGGCAGATTAACAAGGAAAAGGCACTGTGAGTAGGGAGAGAAGGAGTACTTCATAGTGGGTTTAATCCTGAAAAGACTTAGCAAAGATCTTCATCATAACCAGATCTTTTATAGAAGAAATACAGCCTTAGGGGTTTCTAAGAAGTAGACATGAACTCAAGAAGGAGAATAAGAGAAAGTGCCAGGGAGCTCAAAGGTGGAGAAATCAAGGAGACAGATGGAATGCACCTAGCATACCAGGTCCCAGACTGTATAAAGATATGCTAGTCAATGGCTAAGATGAGAGGAAAAGATCATGATGAATGTTGGAGGGGATATAGGAAAACCGGGATACTAATACATTGTTGTTGAAGTTGTGAACTGACCCAACCATTTTGAAGAGCAATTTGGAACTAGGCCCAAAGGACTATCAAACTGTCCATACCTTTGATCCCATAATGTCACTACTGAGTCTGTATCCCAAAGAGATCATAAAGGAGGGAAAGGGACCCACATGTGCAAAAATGTGGCAGCCTTTTTTTTTTTAGCTTTTTATTTACAAGTTATATGCATGGGTAATTTTACAGCATTGACAATTGCCAAATCTTTTGTTCCAATTTTTCCCCTCCTTCCCCCACCCCTCCCCTAGATAGCAGGATGACCAGTACATGTTAAATATATTAAAGTATAAATTAAATACAAAATAAGTATACATGTCCAAACCATTATTTTGCTGTACAAAAAGAATCGGACTCTGAAATATTGTACAATTAGCCTGTGAAGGAGATAAAAAAAAATGCAGGCAGGCAAAAATATAGGGATTGGGGATTCTATGTAGTGGTTCATAGTCATCTCCCAGAGGTCTTGCCCTGAGTGTAGCTGGTTCAGTTCATTACTGCTTCATTGGAACTGATTTGGTTGATCTCGTTGCTGAGGATGGCCAGGTCCATCAGAAGTGATCATCATATAGTATTGTTGTTGAAGTATATAATGATCTCCTGGTCCTGCTCATTTCACTCAGCCTTTTTCATAGTGGCAAGGAAATGGAAACTGAGTGGATGCCCAGCTGTGAAATGGCTGAATAAATTATGGTATATGAATGTTATAGGATATTATTGTTCTATAAGAAATGTGAGGGATAGAAAATCCTATCCAAAAATGACTACTCAGAGACCTCTCGAAGTAAAAAGCAGATAAGTAGTTTATTTAATTAATTCTCATAAGAATGAGCAATTCCACTGAGAGGAGGGAAAGAGAGAGAGCTCAGAGTAGAGGGCTAAAGAAGGGGATAAGGTATACAGTTTTCATAGGTTTTAGTTACAAAGGATTACATCATGAGTTAAGGAACATTAAGAGATAGGTACCCCCACCCCACCCCTTAATTGGATGTTATTCGTGCCAAAAACAGCACATTCCCTAGTTCTGGGAGGAACTATATACATCAGGCAACTAGTTGTCTAAACATTGATAACTTGAACAGCGATAAATGTCATCATTCTAGGTTAAATACATATATCTAAAATTTAAGTACATATTGGCTACTACTCAACATACTTATGCAGGTCACAGAGACCTAGAGAAACTAAAATATAGAAGAGGAATTTAAACATTCTTGGAAGTTCTTCATCTTATCTCTACTACACACACACACACACACACACACACACACACACAGCTCCCCCCTTCTAATATGTAAATGATTTTTATCATATTGTCTATGAAGAACTTACACATTGCTCAAAGTCAGTTAACAGACTTACACATTGTTTATCAAGTTCACTATCAGAATGATCTCCTTCCAGCACCCTCCAGCCTCTTTTCTGGAGAATCATCATCTTAATAGCCTCCTCTGGATGCAATAATTTCGATAGGGATTGTTGGACTATTCTGGTTATTAATGTAATTATACAGGGTAAACATAATGCTAACAATATAATACCACTGATTGCAATTAGTCCATACCATAAAAGTCGTTTCCACCAGCTACCATCAAACCAGGACCACCAACTATTAGAAAAAAGGGATTTCCACACCTGTACAGGCACATGAACTATTCTGCAAATGCCTTTTGTAATTTCTTTTACCACTTGCCCATTATCATCAATTTGCATGCAACAAGTGCACAAATTTAATTTTCCACAGACTCTTCCTTCATCTGCTAGCAAATAATCTAAAACTAGTCGATGCTGTAAAACAGCTTCTTGTGTTTGAGTGACTTGATCAGCCAGCAAATCAAGAGCCTGAGCAGTGTGGTTAGTTGTTATCTCCAGAACTGCTTGTAATCTAATTAGCCTGTTTAATATATATATTGGTGTCCTATACCCCCAACTTCCATCCTGAGCCATGTGGCTGGCCCATACTCTTTGATGATTCTTTCTGAGGGCCATGTATTTCCCATCCATTAGCATCACCTGTTTGAATCAGATAAGTATCTATACTAGTCATATTCCTAATTGTTTGTCACTATCTTCTGGAAGGAAGAAAAACTTGGGCCTTATTGTACTTATATAACAATCCCAGTCTAATTTCTTGGGAGGTGAGTATATGCCATCTGGCCACAAATCCAATGGTGTCCTCTTAAAGCTGGGTTTTTCTCATGCCAGAAGATAAAAACTCCTGTTGAGGGTGGGAAATATATATCATCCCATGGAGCTAACGTTCCCCCTTTCATGGTTTTTGAATTACACTTCCAAAGTTGCTTTTGAGGCATCCAAGTGCAATTACAATCATTTTCCCCAGTAAAATCTATATAACTATATAAAGTTACCAAACATTCTTCTAATACTTCCATTACTATTCTCCCACTTCCATCCCATTACAGTACTAGCAGTACCTGGCTTTGTACTATTTAACCTTAAACATCTCCATAAATCTCGGGGTGTTTGACAAGTTGGTTTCTTTTTAAATTCCTTCGAGCATTCTTCACTACCCTCTACTGCATGTTCATGAGTACATTTAATCACTGACCCATCGTCACAAACAATACTTGTTTTATCCCATCTATTTTTATATTTACTACAATCTATAATATCTACCTTTGCTGGCCAGCGGGTAAAAGTCTATTCGCATTTACTTTCTCCCATCCAAGGCCCTGTGCCTATTTGATTTAAACAACGCCCTCCTGGGACAGCATTAGTTAGTTTCCACTGATGTTCCTCCTGATCTGACCAAAATCCTGTACCATCATGTACAACTGATCTATTACTCAATATCCAGGCTGGATATAAAGGGACAGGTACCCAGGGCCATCGTGTGAGTTGTTTGGGTCCCCCACATATCCAGCAGTTTTTGAGATAAAATGTATCAGCAATAACCTGAATCAAGTTCTGGAAGCTGTTGCCTTCCTTCAGTAAAGGATTAGGGATTGTTCCAACAAGGGGTAGTGTTATACATAGGGATAGAAGGCACAATTCCCTTCTGTGTATGTTTGATTTGGCCCCCATTCTACCGAATAATAAGTCAGATTTCTGAGTTGAAATAACACTGTCCAACAGAAAATAGTATCTAGCACTGTTAGAAAAAGCCCCAGTATAGTACCTCAAATCAATACTACTATTAAGATTTTACATGCACAATTCATCACGTCCTTTTTAACATTTGCTTTAACTGTTCCTCTGGATTCAGCTTGGAGGTCCACACCCTTGGACGTCCACTGGTCCTTTAATTCTGGTATGGTGAGTCCATCCTCTCTCTTTGGTACCGACTGCTGTGTCTGATGTGAGGAGAATCTGGAACTGTCCTTTCCAGCTCAGGGTCACCTTGTCCTCCTTCCATGTCCGAACAGGACCCAGTTTCCAGGCTAGAACTTATGCCCTGTGAATCCTAAGGGAGGAGTCTGAGCAATTAAGCCCTTTTAGTTATAAAGTTTTCAGATGTGGCAGTAAAAACATATTTCCTTAAAAACAAATCCTTGGTCTCAAACATTGGATCCAAGGAAGAATTTTGAATCCCTTTTGGATAAGGGAGACCATACAATAATTTATAAGGTGATAATCCCACATCCCTTCGGGGTTTTGGTCTAATTCTTAATAAGGCAAGGGGAAGGCACTTAGTCCAGGACAATTGTGTCTCGGCCAATTTAGTCAGTTGCTGTTTAATTTCCTTATTCATCCTTTCCACTTTACCTGATGAGGGCCGATGCCATGAGGTATATAAGTCCCAGGATATTTCTAGAGCTCGGGCCACAGATCAGAGGATTTTACCTGCGAAATGGGTGCTTTGGTCCGAATCTAGCTGCTCCACCAACCCATACACTGGAATGATATATGCTCAAGGAGGACTTTTACGACTGCCGAGGCAGTTGCCCAGGCAAAGGGGAAGGCCTCCACCCATGAGGTCAGATGGTCCACTACGACCTACAGGTATTTGAGATGCCCCAGCTTGGTAAAGTCCACCTGAATGCTTTGGAAAGGTCTGATACCAGGGGGCCTTCCTCCTTTCTGGACTTGTCATTGGGCCACCCTATTCATCCCCTGACAAACAGGACACCCTCTGACCAGTTGCCTGCTATTGTGTACAAGACAGTGTCACCAACTTAGCACCATGTCACACAGGTCTTGGACACCCCAATGACTGCCCTGATGTAAATGTTGGAGCACATGGCCCATACCTGCTGTGGTCAGTACCTCTCTGCTGTCAGGGAGGAGCCAATGCCCCTCTTTATCCTCCCCAGTGCCAAGGCTTTGGATTTCCTGCTTCTCTTCTGGGTAAGGGAAGGTGGAGGCATTGGAGGCAGAAATGCCAGAATTAGTACCATCATCTCCTCCGAATGTACAGATTCCTCTTCTCCAGCCCGTTTCACCTCCTCATCTGCAAAGCGGTTTCCCCTTGTCTCAAATGAATCTCTGCTTTGGTGCCCTTGCACATGAATCACTGCAATGTTCTTAGGGAACATAAGATTGGTTAAAATTTCGGTGACCAATGCCCTGTGTGCCAATCCCTTACCTTGACTGTTTCCATTCTTTCCCTCAAGTAATTTACAGGATCTAATTTCTTTTTCCCTTCACTTATACAATAACTTAAATATTTTACCTCACATTTCACAAATTGCAATTTGTCTTAAGAAATTCTCAGTCCCCGTGCTCCTAAATAATTTAACAAACTGATAGTGACTTGGACAAAGTCACTCTTTTTCCTCCCTGCCACAAGAGGATCATTTACATATTGTAAGACTTTTAACAATAAGAAATTTATCCCAGAATGCTCACACAATTCTTATATACCCAAGTAGATGTTCCATAAATTGAATATTATAACAATCATTTTGCCTTTTTTTAAAAAAATATCCAATACATAGAAAAATCTCAAACTACATATTGTTCATAGCAAAAACATTTTCAAAAGGACAGAGGCAAAAACTATTATCCTTGGAGTCCCTTTTAAATAATTGACATCAATACAGTTAATTAAAACTTCCTATTTTTACATAAAAGAATCCGAAAAGTTCTTAAAAACATCAATTAAACCTTTTTGAAATAACCCTTTCAAACTAGAGATCACATTTCTGATCATATTCTTTAAACACAAAAACCATTATGTATCTAAAGAAACAAATGTTCAATCAATTAACATCTTGTAAGAGCAGTGTGTCCCTTTAAATCAGTTTGCTTTCTTCAGCCAAAAGTGGCTGCAGCTTTCTACTGCTACTCTCCCCCTGCAAAAACACATCCCGTCTCACAGCCATCTCTCTGTGACCCTTTTGACTAGATACTCCATTTAAACTATTAATTGCTTTTGAACATCAATCTCTCTTTTCCCTTGTCTTTAAGTCACCTTTTTAAAAAAAAACTTTAAACTTTAAGATTCACAATTAATTTTGAACCAAAATTCATAAAACTTATAGTGTACAAATTACCCAATACTTTTAAAAAGCAATATACCATTTAAGTAGGGAGATACAAACATGACCCCCCTGCCAAGATAAACTACTGGCATTTTGTTTAATAACAATAATTTTGAATTTCAATTTGAAGTCCAACCAAATAATAAAAAAAGAAAAGTTTTTTTCTTCAGTTGTAAAGGCCACAATATTCAAACAATTCTTAAGATTTTTACCCAGAATAAATCTAACATGTGCAAGGCATGTATCAATTTCAAAATTATAGTATCTTTTAAAAAATATAGTAAATTCCCAAAACTCTTAATCAAATGTTGCAGACAAACAATTACCCAGTTTAGCCTTCTTAAACTTTCTGTTCTCTAATTCCATGAAAGCAAATTTGCTACTAATTATTTTTCTTTCTTCTCCTGGCACAAATTTTTTTAGAAACACACTTAGTTTTCCCACAGGTCCAACAAGTCAGAGAGCCCCTGTATTCAGCTATTTACCTCTCTTAATCTATTTTTATTCCTCCCTTCAAATATCTGCAGTTTTTTGTTTCCAATATACCAATTTAAAATTATTTTAAAATTAACCCATACTTTAGTTCGTGAGATTTCCTGAAATCTACCTAGATATTTCATTCAAACTTCTTTTCTTTAGTAAGCCAGTTAAGCACCAAATCCTTGTTTTACCTTAAACATTTTTTTTCCTTCTCTCCCTCCTCCCCCTTCTCCCCATAAAGCTGAAGTTGTTAGCTAGAGGTAGAGGGAGAGAGAAAAAGATTTTTCAAACTTCTTTTTCTTACCTAACTCACTGTCTGCAACACAGAGGCTGGATTCTTCTCTCTTATGAGCTTGCTAACTTTTAACACAGAACAGAATGCAAAGCAGACAAACAGACACACACAGACAGACCCAGAGCTCTATTTTTCTTGAATTTCCTAGCTAACATTCTGACATAAGTCTTTGGACTGCTTCGGCCCTATTATTACATGGTCTCAAACCAAGTTGTCAGCGGAGGTCCTTCGTTACCCTCATGCCCCACGATCACCCAAGAGAGTCTCCTTAGAAAGTCCTTTACCATTGGGTCAATACCAGTCCACCAAAGCAATTTTTAGGAGGGCTAGTCCCTCCGGTCTCCCTTGACCCAGTCAATAGACCCCAGACTTTCCAAGCTCACCTCAAGAACACGTGTTGCTTTTCAGACTGCCGCCGCGGCCCGTCAGGACTCTGTTTCTCCTTTTCGTCTTCAATTCTGCTTTTCACTGAGTATCTCTGCCTTGGGTCGTTTGTCAGAGAGGGAGGGAGGCTACACACTCAGAGTCAGAGACCACGGAAAAACTAGCCGTGGTTGCGCCCACCCCTGTTTGGGGTGAGCAACCGTTTCCCCCAAAGACTCATCCTGGACCAAGCCCCCAAAACTGTGAGGGATATAAAATCCTATCCAAAAATGACTACTTAGAGACCTCTAGAAGTAAAAAGCAGAAAAGTTGTTTAATTAATTCTCATGAGAATGAGCAATTCCACCACAAGGAGGGAAAGCTCACAGTAGAAGGGCTAAAGAAAGGGATAAGGTAGACAGTTTTTATAGGTTTTACTTACAAAGGATTACATCATGAGTTGGAGAACATTAAGAGATAGGTGCCTCCCCACCCCTTAATTGGATGTTATTCGTACCAAAAACAGCAGATTCCCTAGTTCCGGGAGGAACCATACATCAGGCAACTAGTTGTCTAAACATTGATAACTTGAACAGTGATAAATGTCATCATTCTAGGTTAAATACATATATCTAAAATCTAAGTACATATTGGCTACTACTCAATATACTTATGCAGGTCACAGAGACCCAGAGAAACTAAAATATAGAAGAGGAATTTAAACATTCTTGGAAGTTTTTCACTTTATCTCTACTACACTCACACACACAGAGAAATGATCAGCAGGATGATTTCAGGGAGGCCTAGAGAGACTTACATGAACTGATGCTGAATGAAGTCAGTAGAACCAGAAGATCGTTGCACATGGCAATAAATATAGGATGATCAACTCTAACAGATGTGGCTTTTTTTCAACAGTGAGGTGATTCAGGCCAGTTCCATTGGACTTGTGATGAAGAGAGCTATCTGTACCCAGAGCTAGGATTGTGGGGATTGAGTGTGAATCACAACACAGTATTTTCACCTTTTTTATTGTTGTTTGTTTGCATTTTATTTTCTTTCTCATTTTTTTCCTTTTTGATCTGATTTTTCTGGTGCAGCATGATAATTGTGGAATTATGTGTAGAAGAATTGCACATGTTTAACATATTGGATTACTTGTCATCTAGGGGAAGGGATGGAGGGGGAAAGAAGGGAAAAGATTGGAATTCAAGGTTTTGCAACAGTGAATTTTGAAAATTATGCATATGTTTTGAAAATAAAAAGCTTTAATTAAAAAAAATATGCTAATCAGTATCTCAAAAGGTTGCTTAAAGTTGCACAGAGATTTGAGGGATAGACAAAAGATTTCCATTCCCATAGTCACTTTTCAAACAGTGTAATCTGGGAATTTGTTATATCTGATAAAAGCCTTTTGGGCTTCTTCCTGACAGGGGAAGAGAATAAGTCATATCATTTTCCCCACTCTTTGATTTGCAAAAATAAATCTTTCAAAAGTGAGGGAGGAGGTCTTCCCTAAATAGGGTTTAGGAGACAATGCTGAAGTTTTAAAGTCTATTTTGAAGGCCATATCTGGAGACACTTGTTATATTCAACCAGTATAGAAGCTGCCTAGAAACTGGGAGTGAAATATAGTATGGAGAGTGTTACAGAGATAAGCTTAAGCCAAAAAAGTATATAAGTTGGTTACCAGAGCACAAGAGTGAAGATTAGCATAAAGTCACTTTTCTCTTTAGTAGAGACCCACTCAGACATTGGGTAGTATTTTGCTGGGGTCCATTTACCCCCCAAATTGGTTTCCCTCCAAACAAATGGGGCCTATTGTCCTTTGAGGTATGGAGTAATGATCTCATTTTCTGAAACTACTTCTTTCTTGCAATAGACATAGAATCATCCTACAGGGTCCCAGATTGGAGAGATGATAAGCTTGAGTTGTGGGTGAGCCAGGTGATTTGCTACTTCTGGCCCATCAATATCCCCAACAAGACCCTCTACGAATCTTCCTTGCTTTGAGGCAACACCTCTCACTGAGGTGTTTGTATTCAAAACAGCTGCTGCAATGGTGGAGTCACACCCCACTGATTGGGTTTCTCTGTCTTTCAGATGCTATTTGTGCTGCAGTACCTGGAGATAGAATAAGTGACCTGGCACAAGAAGAGAAAATGAAGCCCTGTGTACATCTACTGTTTGCTATCATCAGTTACTCATGGCTGAGGAGAAGCTTTGAATACTATATTGGTATCATTGACTTAGTAAAAAAGATGAGGGTCTCCCAGTACATAGGGTTCTTTTGTGTAAGGTCTACAAAAGGAAAGAAAGTAAATAAAAAATGCAGGATGAGATGTTTCGTCTGGATTGATCACCAGAGAGTCCATAATACAAAATTTAATTGAAGTTTCTACCTTAAAAAAATTAAGCTCTAACTCTGAGAGTTTGGGATTCCATTTTTCTAACTTAATTTGATCACTGGACCCTCTGTGCCTCCATTTCCTGAATTATTATGCTCTGAATAAGGTTGTTATAGAACTCCTTTGTCCCTTGCCACTGGGACTGAGTTGGAGGAGAGACCCTGAAATGCCAATTGAGTCATAAAACTCCAAGTGCCTTATCTCAAATGCTTGCTGGAATAATTTGCCCTCTTTTTGAGTATTGCCCCTCTCCTCAATGTCTCTTGCCCTTGACCTTCTTATCTTGTCTACTCATCCAGTGTCCTCACCCCCCTCCCCTTACCCTTATCTTGTCAGGATTGCGTTATGATCCTGTGGGGAATAGATAAGGTGAAGAACTTACAGGAATGTATGAATTCTTTTTCTGTATTTTATTATTTCTGTGTTTCCCCTATGCCTGTATAATATGTGCAGGCCCTTATTTACTTGAGCCTTGGCCAGCTAGAAACATATTTACTTAACCTGAGCTGATGACATTTATTGGTATTTGACATTTATCGATATTTAGTCTATTAGCTGGACCACTATCTGCTTGATTAAGCCTGAAGGTCTGACTTTCTGTTTCCTTGAAATCAGGAGATTTCGGGGAAACAGAAATCTTCCATTCCAAAATCCCCAAATAGCAACAACCAATTAGATGCCTCCCCCTCCCCTTCTCAATGCTCTCTTACTTGTGATGTAATTTCTTGTATAAAAGCTGTGTATCTTTACTACTTCTTTAGCCCTCCTACCCCAAGCTTTCTCTTTCTTATCTTGCGATGGGATGGCTCATCCTCTGGAGCTTTTCAATAAACAATTTTTCTGCCTTCTACTGAGTGATTTCTGAGTAATCATTTTGGGTAAGGGTCTTCTACATCCCTCAGAATCCTTTCCTGGAGCTATGGCTTGTCCAGTATCCTTGCCCCCCTCCCATCTGCCTTTGTTTCCCCTAGCTATAAAAGTCTTTTGAATTAGTTGCTTGCTGCTGAATGCTTTGAGACAAGAGTCCCATGCATCCGGCTAGTCTCAACTAGTCTAAATTCTCCACAATTAAAATTATTAGAAACCAATCTCTGTCTTATCTCGGTTTCTCTGGCATCACATGAAAAAGTAAAAGAGAAAGTGAAACATCTTATCAGAAATACAACTAATTTAGAGAACAGAAAAAGAATAAATAATATAAGAATAGTTGGACCACCTGAAAAATACAATAAAAAATTCAATATGGTATTACAAGTAATTATGAGGGAAAATCGCCCGTAAGTTCTACAATAAGAAGGCAAAGCAGAAATAGAAAAAAAATCCACTGATCACTACCTGAAAAAGCAACAGGGAAAAAAGCAATTTAAATATCATGGAACTACAATAAAGATTACACAAGACCTAACAACTACTACATTGAAGAATTGAAGGTCTAGGAATAAAACATTTTTAGAACAGAAGAGCTAGGGTTATGACCAAGAGAAACTTACTCAACAAAATTAAATATAAATTCTTAATTTAAAAAAAGAGATAATGAATACAAAGACTTTGAGGGTTTTGTAACAAAAACTTCAGAACTTAATTTAACATCTAGGAGAAATTATAAGGTAAACATTAAAGATCAATTATAGGTCAAATTATTTACTTCATATTTGTGGAAATATTTATTTTTATTATTATCTTCATTATTTGAGTAGTTTTAAAAATGTGAATTGAGCTGAGTATGATGGGGTGATTCTAATAAAATAAAACTGTGTAGGGAGAGATAAGGAGAAGTGGTCTTATACAAATAACACAAAAAGAAAAAGTGATACAGAAGTAGCTAGTATTGCGGGGTCAAGTAGTGCTGAACCTTATTCTCATTGGGAATGGGTTAAAGAGAGCACAATATATGTATGTGTATATATGTATATGTATATATATATATATATATATATATATACATAGCATATGTATGTGTGTATGTATGTATAAAATCTTCTAAATTCAGAAAGGAATAAGAGGGCAAAGAGACAGTAGAAGGAAAGAATAAGGGAGGGGCTCTTAGAGGGGGAGGTCGGTCAAGGAATAGCAAGGCAAGATAGCAGATAGAAGGAAAGCAGAGGAGTGAGGAGAGATAGGGTAAGTAGACTACAAAGGATATTAGGGAAAAAATAGGAAGGAGGAAAATACACCACAAATAATTGTAGTTTTGAATGTGAATGGAATGAACTTGCCCATAAAATGGAAATGGATAGCAGATTAAAAACCTGAATTCAACAATAGCTTGCTTTCAAGAAACATAAAAATGAGAGATTCACATAAAGAAAATAAAGGGCAGGAAAAGAATTTAGTATATTACAAAACAGGGATAGTAGTCCTGATTTCAGACGAAGTTGAAGTTAAAGAAATAGAATCAGAAAATGAAAATAGATAAACTACACTGTGTCACCAATATTATTCAATATTGTTTTAGACCATTTAAAATTAGACCTAGACAGTATAAAATACCTAACAGTATACCTTCAAAAAGAGACATAAACTATATGAATATAAACATAAAATGCTTTTTATACACATAAAGTCAGTTCTAAATGATTGAAGGGATATTTATTGTCTATGGGTAGATAAACCCAATATAATTTTAAAATGACAATTTTACTTAACTAATTTATTCCATGTCATTTCAATTAAATTAATAAAAAGTTGTTTTACTTAGAATTAGAAAAAAATAATTTGGAAGAACAAAAGGTCAGAAACTTCAAAGCAACTAGGGAAAACTTGAAACATTATAAGATGAGAGTATTGTAGAAGTAAAAAAGGATAATTTCCATTTTAAATTAAAAATTTCTTGCATAAATAAAACCTATATAGCCAAGAACAGAAGGAATGCAGAATATTGGGAGGAGGACTTTCATAGACAGTGTCTCAGGTAGGATGTGCTTGCGTTGGAAACTGCTGTGGTGTAGGAAAGGATGATCTGGTTGATTCAGAAAAACATGGAAAGACTTGGATTTATGAAGGAAAGATGCTAACTACCTCTAGAAAAACAAATAATAGGAGGAAATAAGCATAGTACAGTATTACATATAGATGTATATGTGCATATATGAGTATGTTTATAAATATATGTGTATAGGTATATATATATCCCAACTTAATTGTAGCTTTTTTTGAGGAGAGGGGGAAAATAAAATAAAAAGTTCACATGAGTGAACAAAATAAAACCAACAAGGATGCAAAGAAAAGTTGGGCATTTTTAAAAAACAATGTGTAGTATTTATATATAAAATTTTTGAAATAGAAATTTACTGTTTTATATTGAAACCTCTTATGTTCTGCTAGTTTACATAGCAATGTTTTTTCTTTTTTTTGTATTTGTGGTTTTTTTTAATCACCTAAAATAAAATAAAAATACCCCTTTCCAACAAGAAATCTCTTGTTGCTAGGTTAACGTCACACTGGATTTCTTGACAGATGCATAGAGAGCATCTTGACTTGTTAAGTCAACAGGGAGATCAGTATTCATTACTATCACAGAATGACAGAATTTTAGAGCTAGAAGGGGACTACTTTGTACCCATACCCCAGAAAGACTCCCTGTAGAGGGCCAAGTATACTTGAAACAAGTAATCTTACAACAAGATGTTAACTCAGTGGAATTGAGATAATGATTCTCTAGTTTACATGTACTTAGTACTTAGTATAGTTCTACAAGCTGACACTTATTCTACAAGATTAACACCTATGATGATGTACTTGTAAGAGTATATAACAGATAAGAGATCTGGGAGGGAAGACAGATCTCTGAGACAGAGAAGACAGAGGATTGGAAGCTGGAGCTCAAACTCTGGGGACTCAGACATAGACTTGAGAACAGATTCTAAGAGAAAGACCCTTATTGTGGCTGTCCTGTCTTCTTCACTTCTCCACTAAGACCAAGGACCATCTGGAGGTCCCCTAGAAAGCTAGCCCAGCCCAAGGTGAAGGAGACAGACTGTGAAGGAGATAATAAAGACTTTGGATTTTATTCGTGACTATTCTTGTGGTGATTATTCTGCTGAAACCAAAGCCCATTCAGAGGACCTCCAGAGAGCTAGCTAGAACAATTACATTTTGGCTCCCAAACATAGACTAAGAACCTACACTTAACTGACACAATTGTGAGTTCAGTGGAGAAGTCCCCATGACTCAGAAATAGGGTGAGTACAAAAATAAACAAGCAGGAAACTTTGGTAAGGGATAAACTGGTGTTTCAGCTAAAATGTGACAAATGCTTAGAAAAGAATCTTCCCCACTCCAAGGGAAGTGTGTAGAATGCAAAGTAAAGCTAATAAAGAACCAAGGTTTGATTGTAACTTGGAAGCAGATCATTGAACTCTTAGAAACATTACAATGCATGTCTCCTTGGTTCTCTAAGGAAGAAAAATTAGAACTAGATAAGTGGAAACTAGTGGGAGAGCAACTAATTGAATGTTACAGTGATAAAGGTCCTGATTCAATTCCTGAAGAAACATTATATATATATATATATATATATATATATATATATATATATATATATATAACATAATACAATTGGCTTTAAGGAATCCCACAAGTTTTAAAATAAGGAAAAGAGCAGGAGGGGTATGGTATTGACAAAGTAGCTGAAAAGCATGAAGAATTAGACAAGAAAGGCATTAAGTACAATGCTGATGAAATTTTAAAAAGAGATGGTATTGACAAAATAGCTGAAAAGCATGAAGAATTAGACAAGGAAGGAGTTAAGTATAGTGGTGCTTCACAGCAGGAGCCATTAGTGCATTCCCCATCTCATTACCCTCCCTCCTCAACTTCCCCGTTGTGGGTGGAGGGAGGAGGAAGAGGAGGAAGGGGAGGGGCAGTGACACCATCAGCACCGCCCATGAAGCAGCTTTATCCACCCCCTATGACAAGATTAGAAAAGACACTAGTCAAAGATCTGGAAATTATCAAAGATCTGAAAAAGGCTTGCACTCTTTATGGGTCTACATCATCTTATGTTAAGATGATATTTGAGAATTTGGCTTTTGAAATTTTAACCCCTAGTGATTGGAAATCTATAGCAAGGACATGTTTAGAACCTGGAAAAAACTTGTTGTGGCTTTCAAAGTATAGTGAACTCTGTAGGATACAAGCCCAATGAAATAGGCAAACTGCATTTAATATACCAGTCACCTCTGACCAACTAGCAGGTTTAGGTCCTTGTGCAGACACAGATTAATTACCCTATAGCAGCATATGAGCAAATTATTGCTGCTATCAAAGCATGGGGCACCTTCACAGGAAGACAAGATAGAGAGGAAGCCTTCATGAAAATAGTGCAAAGTCCAAATGAACCCTTTGCTGATTTTGTAGGATGTTTTCAGGCAGCTGTCATACAAACTATTGGTGAAAATGCAACAACAGAAATTATGATAAGACAACTTGCTAGAGAAACTGCTAATGAGATTTGTAGAAGAATTATATTAGGTCTACACAAGGATATTCCTTTAGATGAGATCATATGATGCTGTGCCACAGTGGGCACAATAACTTTTATACCCAAATTATGATGCAGATTTTTCAAGATCATGGGAAGACAGGGTCCCTTTTGGCAAGGGACTTCCACAGAGACTAATCAATGCTTTCAATGTGGTAAAGTAGGGCATCTGAAAGCTCAATGTTAGCAGAGAAGACAGGGTGAGAGAACAAGACCAAAAACCATATGTCCAAAATGCAACAGAAACTTCCATTGGGCATCAGAATGTAGATTGACTCAGGGAAATGGGAAGCAGGGATCAGCTACAGGGCCCCAGGCAAAAAAAAAAATTTGGGACATGGTGGCAGCCAATGTTACACCCAGAAAGTCTTTAGAAGTTCAGTACTCCAACATGATCAATCAGCCAAAAAGCAACCTGATGGGAGAAAGGGATTACAATTGGGGAGAATAGAATTGTATGCAGCTGGGACTACTGAGATATTCCCTGGAGAGGTGAATCTGTCCCTGTCCAGCCAATAGATTTCTTGCCTCCAGGCACAATAGGCTTGAGCATTTCACATCCTGAGAGTGCTTACAAAACAGTGTTCATCCACACACTGATGTGGGAAACTGGGGAATGTATAGATAATATCCCAGTCACTAATACAGTTAGACAATGTGTGACTTATCACCCAGGAGAAGTAGTAGCACCAGGTTTACTAATACAGACTCCTAATAAGCCATCTGGTGATAGTTGGCCAGATTTTGACTCCCAACAACAGAATCCAGGAATATTCTAGACTGCAGCTGTGACAGCTGACCGACCTATGCTCACGATCTATATAAATATCATACCATTGGAAGGATTGGTAGACACAGGTGCAGATTGTATGGTCATTAGGCTCTAACTGGCCCAGTCACTGGCCAAAGATTAAGGCAGATACCTATATGTCTGGCATAGGAGAATCAATAGCAGCTGAAGTTAGTGCTACCCCTTTGAGATGGATATTTAAAGGTAAATCAGGAGCTTTTATTCCTTTTATAGTTGAAAAATCCCTATCAATCTGTGGGGAAGAGACATCTTACAACAGTTAGGATTACAAATGAGTACTTCAGTTTTTTAGGCAGGGCTGCTGTTCAAGGCCTGCCAACACTTTCACCTGTTCCTATGCAATGGAAAACTGATACATCAGTGTGGATAGAACAGTGGCCCTTAGCTAGTGATAAAATTCAGGCCTTATTAGATATAATACAGGAGCAACTTGACCAAGGACACTTACAACCTTCTCTAAGTCCTTGGAATTCCCCTGTATTTGTTGTGAAAAAGAAATCTGGAAAATGGAGGATGTTGACTGATTTAAGAAAAGTAAATGAACAGATGGAAACTATGGGAACTCTTCAGCCTGGACTTCCATCTCCTACTCAATTACCTAGAGAATGGCCTCTTTGGGTTATAGACATTAAGGATTGTTTCTATTCTATCCCTCTAGATAAGGAGGACATGAAAAGTTTTGCCTTTTCAGTACCCAACGTTAATTTAGCTGAGCCTTATAAAAGATATAAATGGACAGTTTTGTCACAGGGAATGAAAAATAGCCCTACTATGAGCCAAATGTATGTGGCTACTGCGTATATTATTACATTACATGAATGACATATTGGGATGTGCACCTGAGGAGCAAATGTTAGAAACATGTCTATAAGAGACCATAGAAATACTAAGAAACTACAAATTGCATATAGCTCCAGAAAAAATCCAAAGGCACGCTCCTTTTCAATATTTAGGATATGAAGTATACCCTAAGGTGCTTACAATACAAAAACTTTACTTAAGAACAGAGATGCTAAATACCTTAAATGGCTTTCAGAAATTGATAGGAGATATCCAATGGATGCGTCTAGTGTTAAGTTTGACTACTTATCAATTGCAATCATTATATGACATTTTAAGGGGAGACAGTGCTTTAAACTCACCACGCCAGCTTACAAAAGAAGCTCGAGAGGCTTTGAGAGAAGATGAACTGGCTTTATCCAATGTGGTTGAAAGAGTAACTCAAAAACCCTTGGAAATATCAGTTTTTGTTACAAAAGAGGCACCCACAGCAGTCCTTCGTCAAGGAGACAGTGTGATAGAGTGGGTGAACCTCCCAACACAACCAGAACAAAGCCTTACTCCTTACCCAGTGCTTGTGGCTAGATTTTATTAAAGGCCATTAAGAATCTGACAAGATATACACCTTTTATACCAAAGCATAAATTAATGTATCCTGTGAAAATATCCCAAAGTGGCAAATTTCGTTGGCCACAGCTCCAAACTTTACACACGGTTCTCCATTAAAGATAACCCAGCTATTAAATAATTGGCAATAGATTTTTTAAAAAAAGGTGTCAACTATCTTTACAGATGCATGCAAATGTGACATTTGGGCTATATACTCTCATGACTTAACTATAAAGCAAGTAGTCAGAACTCCTTTTCAGCCACAGGTAACCCTAAAGAACTTTTAAATTTAGTTCTTTACAGTATTAATTTTTATTTTTGATAAAGATGCACTGGCTCCAGCAGACAGGTTTTATAACCCACTGACAGGGCAGTGTCCAGTGTGAGCAGCTCCACTATCTTTAGATAATCTCTAGGTGATGTGGAGAGACCCAGAAAGTGAAGAATGGAAGGGACCAGATAGGTTAACTACTTGGGGGAGAAGGTTTGCCTGTATCTCTACAGATGCAGAAGGAATCAGCTGGGTGCCAATGAGTCGTATTTGCCTTGTCCATCAAAGAGAGACAGAGAAGACCCTTGAAACAAAGGAAAAGACCCAAGAAACATTGGGTGGTTCCATCACTGACTGTGCAGCCATGGAAATTGGCTCATAAACATTAAAAATTGTTAATAAGACTGCTGTAGGACTTCAAAACTTGCAGGAATCATTGGATTCCCTGACACATGAAGTGATGGACAATAGATTGGTTTGGGACTATCTCTTGGCTGCTAAGGGAGGTGTATGTGTGACTGTTATTTTTAAATAACAGAAGTCCCTCCTTCCAGGACTTATGGACATGTATATTCATATTGTTTGTTATATCACTATGTGGATTCATGTTGTTTGTTACCAGCCTGTGTTATCTTACTATGTGCTTGTGTAATACCTCCCATGCTGATGGACTTATGTATACCTATTTCAGGTAAGACCCTTCATGTGAAGATCGCATATTTTAAAATCAGCCAGAGTCAGGAATTCAGGTTAGGGGAAAGTCGTCAGTCTTTATTCTCAGTGAAGAAGGATTGGAGGTGGAAGAGAATGGGCAATAGCAATGTGTGTAGCTGAGTCAAGAAGCTAGCTAGACCAGCAGCCACACAACCAGCAGCTAGCCGTATGGAACCCAGGCCCAATCTCTCCCAGCTTCTCTTCCCGTCTCTCCACCCACCCAAATCGTCATTTCCTATACAACACATCAGGACTTGCACGGAAAGTGGGCAGGGACCATTCTTTATCCAATCATGTATATTAATAGAGTATAGCCCAATTACTATTTAGCCTCACATACTTGGGACCTCAGTGCATCAACTCAAACCTCAGCCCATTACATCTCCCGCTTCCTTTTATTTTAGAACACAGGTGGTCATGCCATCCCTGACTCCTCAGGGAGGTCAGAGCCCCCCAAGGGAGGTGATCACAGCCTCCCTAACTTCTCAGGGAAGGAGGTGAAAGCACCGAAAGGAGGTGATCACAGCCTCCCTGACTTCTCAGGAAAGGCAGTGAAAGCACTAAAAAGGAGATGATCACGCCCTCCCTGACATCTCAGGAAGGGAGATGAAAAGCACCAAAGGGAAGTGGGGGTTGCTAGCAGGTTTCTGGGATGAAGGGTCTTATTATGCACAAATCCATCAGCATGGGAGGTATTACACAAGCACATAGCAATAACGCAGAGGCTATCAGGGATGACTCTCCCCACAGTCAGTGCAGGCTCGATGTGGTGTAACAAACATGAATTATACACACAAGTAGCAGAATAGCAAACAATATAAATCAATATGGTGTTGGAAAAGATCACCAGAAGTCCTAGAAGGAGGGTATGTAAACAACAGTCACACATACGCCTTCTTCACCAGCCAAGAGATAGTCCAAAACCAATCTATTGTCCATTGCTTCACATGTCAGGGAATCCAATGATCCCCCTGAGTTTTTGAAGTCCTGAAAAAGTCTTTTTAATGTGTTAGGGAATCCAATGATTCCAGCAGATTTTTAAGTCCTGTAACAGTCTTATCATTTCTCAGAGAATCCAATGACTCCTGAGAGTTTTCAAGTCCTATGTCTCAGAGAATCCAGTGATTCCTGAGGGTTTTCAAGTCCTACAATCTTTGATGTCCATAAGTCAAATGCCATAACTGCCACGATCTTTCAATGGTGAGCACAATCAGCAACAGAACCACCCAATATTTCTTGGGTCTTCTCCTTTGTTTCAAGAGTCTGCTCTGTCTCTCTGCGATGGACAAGGCGAATATGGCTCGTTGGGACCCATCTGATTCCTTCTCCACCTGTAGAGATACAAGCAAACCCTCTCCCCAAAGCAGTTAGCCTATCTGGTCCTTTCCATTCACCACTTTCTGAGTCTCTCCACATCACCTGGCGATTATCTAAAGATAGTGGAGCTGCTCGCACTGGATACTGACCTTCCGGTGGGTTATAAAACCTGTCTGCCGGAGCCAGTGAATCTTTGTCAAAAATCAAGAAGTTAATAGTATAAAGGGCTAGATTTAGAAGTTCTCTAGGGTTACCTGTGGCTCCCCCTTTCTTTTTGTTTTTGAGGAGCGTCTTAATATCTCTGTTTCTCCTCTCTACTATTGCCTGTCCTTAAGGATTAAAAGGTATGCCCGTAGTGTGTAAAATCTTATACTGGGCACAAAAGTGTGCAAAATGTTTCAAAGTATAAGCAGGAACATTGTCTGTTTTTATTGCTTGTGGCACACCCATAATGGCAAATGCTTGTATGAGGAATTCAGTGACCACTTGGGCTGTCTCTTTTGCTGCTGGCATTGCAAAAGTGAATCCCGAAAAGGTGTCTACCACAACGTGGATGAAAGACAGATGACCAAAAGATTTATAATGGGTCACATCCATTTGCCAGATTTCATTGGGTCTCAAACCACGAGGGTTCTTCCTGGAGGCAGTGTAGGAGCGTGGAAAGGAAGGCAAGCCGTACAGGCTTTTACTAACCTCCTAGCTTCCTCTCTTGTTATTCCAAATTGTAAACGTAAAGCTCGAGCAGCCTGATGATATTTAGAATGAGATGCCTGAGCTTCTTGGAATAAAGGGGTATTGACCAACATAGTTAGAAGGCTATCTGCCTTTGAATTGCCATCAAATATGGGACTGGAAGTCCACTATGAGAGTGGACATGTAAATATAGATCTTACTCTGGATGCTTTTCTCACTTGCTCTTGAAGTTTTTTAAAGAGCTGATATATATTAGAGGCTGCAAATTTTATTTGGGCTGTGGCAATTCTTTGTACCACACCTACTGAATACGCCGAATCAGATATTATATTTATGTCTCCTGGATAATAAGTAAGAGCTAGAATGATCGCGTACAATTCATTCTGCTGAGTGGATTGAAAAGGAGTTCTGACTACTCTCTTTATAGTTAGATCATGAGAGTACACAGCACAAATATTATGTTTGGATGCATCCGTGAAGATAGTTGGTCCTTTAAGAGGAACTTTAGAAACTTTTTCTTCAAGAATCCAAGAATGTAATAGTCTAGTTATCTTTAATGGAGACCCATGTAAAAAATTTGGAGCCATGGCTAATAAAATTTGCCACTCTGGGATGGTCTCACAACACACATTAATTTGTGTATTGGTATAAAAGGTGTATATCTTGTCAGGTCTTGTCCGAGATAATTGTACTGCTCACTTAGTGGCCTTTAATAAAATTCTAGCCACAAGCACTAGGTAGGGTGTAAGGCTTTGTTCTGGTTATGCCGGGAGGTTCACCCACTCTATCACACTGTCTCCTTGATGAAGGACTGCTGTGAGTGCCTACTGTGAGCCAAAAACTGATATCTCCAAGGGTTTTTGAGTGACTCTATAAACCACATTGGATAAAGCCAGTTCAACTTCTCTCAAAGCCTCTTGAGCTTCTTTTGTAAGCTGGCGTGGTGAATTTAAAGCACTGTCTCCCCTTAAAATGTCATATAGTGGTTGTCAACTGATAGGTAGTCAAACCTAACACTGGTCGCATCCATTGGATATCTCCTATCAATGTCTGAAAATCATTCAATGTGTTTAGCTTTTCTGTTCTTAAGGAGAGTTTTTGAACTGTAAGCACCTTAGGGTATACTTCATATCCTAAATAATGAAAAGGAGCATGTCTTTGAATTTTTTCTGGTGCTATGTATAATTTGTAATTCCTTAGCATTTCTATGGTCTTTTGTAGACATGCTTCTAACATTTGTTCCTCAGGTGCATATCCCAATATATCATCCATGTAATGTAATAGCATAGCTTTTGGGAATGCTTTTCTTATTGGAGCAAGAGCAGCAGCAACATACATTTGACACATAGTAGGGCTGTTTTTCATTCCCTGTGGCAAAACTGTCCATTCATATCTTTTATAAGGCTCAGCTAAGTTAACGCTGGGCACTGAAAAGGCAAATCTTTTCATATCCTCCTTATCCAGAGGGATAGAATAGAAACAATCCTTAATATCTATGACCCAAAGAGGCCATTCTCTAGGCAACTGAGCAGGAGATGGAAGTCCAGGCTGAAGAGTTCCCATAGTTTCCATCTGTTCATTCACTTTTCTTAAATCCGTTAACATCCTCCATTTTCCAGATTTCTTCTTTACAACAAACACTGGGGAATTCCAAGGACTTAGAGAAGGTTTTAAGTGTCCTTAGTCAAGCTGCTCCTGTACTATATCTAATAAGGCCTGAATTTTATAGTTACTTAAGGGCCACTGTTCTATCCACACTGGTGTATCAGTTTTCCATTGGATAGGAACAGGTGAAAGTGTTGGCAGGCCTTCAACAGCAGCCCTGCTTAAAAAACCGAACTGCTCATTTTTTTAATGTATTTAATAGCCTTTTATTTACAGGTTATATGCATGGATAACTTTACAGCGTTAACAATTGCCAAACCTCTTGTTCCAATTTTTCACCTCTTACCCCCACCCCTCCCTAGATGGCAGGATGACCAGTAGATGTTAAATACATTAAAATATAAATTAGATACACAATAAGTATACATGACCAAAACATTATTTTGCTGTATAAAAATAATCAGACTCTGAAATATTATACAATTAGCTTGTGAAGGAAATCAAAAATGCAGGTGGGCATAAATATAGGGATTGGGAATTCAATGTAATGGTTTTTAGTCATCTCCCAAAGTTCTTTCTCTGGGCATAGTTGGTTCAGTTCACTACTGCTCCGTTGGAAATGATTTGGTTGATCTCCTTCCTGAGGATGGCCAGGTCCATCAGAACTGGTCATCATATAGTATTGTTGTTGAAGTATATAATGATCTCCTGGTCCTGTTCATTTCACTCAGCATCAGTTCATGTAAGTCTCTCCAGGCCTTTCTCAAATCATCCTGTTGGTCATTTCTTACAGAACAATAATATTCCATAATATTCATATACCACAGTTTATTCAGCCATTCTCCAATTGATGGACATCCATTGAGTTTCCAGTTTCTAGCCACTACAAAAAGGGCTGCCACAAACATTTGTGTACATACAGGTCCCTTTCCCTTCTTTATAATCTCTTTGGGATATAAGCCCAGTAGTAACACTGCTGGATCAAAGGGTATGCACAGTTTGATAACTTTTGAGCATAGTTCCAAACTACTCTCCAAAATGGTTGGATTCGTTCACAACTCCACCAACAATGCATCAATGTCCCAGTTGTCCCACATCCCCTCCAACAATCATCATTATTTTTTCCTGTCATCTTAGCCAATCTGACAGATGTGTAGTGGTATCTTAGAGTTGTCTTAATTTGCATTTCTCTGATTAATAATGACTTGGAGCATCTTTTCATATGACTAGAAATAGTTTCAATTTCTTCATCTGAGAATTGTCTGTTCATATCCTTTGACCATTTTTCAATTGGAGAATGGCTTGATTTTTTATAAATTAGAGTTAATTCTCTATATATTTTGGAAATGAGGCCTTTATCAGAACCTTTGACTGTAAAAATATTTTCCCAGTTTATTGCTTCCCTTCTAATCTTGTCTGCATGAGTTTTGTTTGTACAAAAACTTTTCAGTTTGGTATAATCGAAATTTTCTATTTTGTAATCAGTAATGATCTCTAGTTCTGCTTTGGTCATAAAGTCCTTCCCCTTCCACAGGTCTGAGAGGCAAACTATCCTATGTTCCTCTAATTTATTAACAATTTTATTCTTTATGCCTAGGTCATGAACCCATTTTGACCTTATCTTGGTGTACGGTGTTAAGTGTGGATCAATGCCTAGTTTCTGCCATATTAGTTTCCAATTTTCCCAGCAATTTTTATCAAACAGTAAGTTCTTATCCCAAAAGCTGGGGTCTTTGGGTTTGTCAAAGACTAGGTTGCTATATTTGTTGACTGTTTTATCCCTTGAACCTAACCTATTCCACTGATCAACTAATCTATTCCTTAGCCAATACCAAATGGTTTTGATAACTGCTGCTCTATAATATAGTTTTAGATCTGTACAGCTAAGCCACCTTCATTTGATTTTTTTTTCATTAATTCTCTTGAAATTCTTGACCTTTTGTTTTCCATATGAATTTTGTTGTTATTTTTCTAGGTCATTAAAATAGTTTTTGGGAGTCTGATTGGTATAGCGCTAAATAAATAGATTAGTTTAGGTAATATTGTCATCTTTATTATATTTGCTCGCCCTATCCAAGAGCATTTAATATTTTTCCAATTGGTTAGATCAGACTTAATTTGTGTGAAAAGTGGTCTGTAATTTTGCTCATAAAGTTTCTGATTTTCCTTGGCAGATAGATTCCTAAATATTTTATATTATCAGTAGTTACTTTAAATGGAATTTCTCTTTGTAACTCTGACTGTTGGATTTTGTTATGATATATAAGAATGCTGATGACTTATGTGGGTTTATTTTATAACCAGCAACTTTGCTAAAGTTGTGGATTATTTCTAATAACTTTTTTAGTAGAATCTCTGGGGTTCTCTAAATATACCATCATGTCGTCGGCAAGAGTGATAATTTGGTTTCCTCATTGCCTATTCTTATTCCTTTAATCTCTTTCTCAGCTCTTATTGCCAAAGCTAGCGTTTCTAATACAATATTAAATAGTAACGGTGATAGTGGGCAACCTTGTTTCACTCAGATCTTATTGGGAATGGTTGTAGTTTGTCTCCATTACATATGATGCTTACTGATGGTTTTAAATAGATGCTGCTGATTATTTTAAGGAAAAGTCCATTTATTCCTATACTCTCAAGTGTTTTTTAATAGGAATGGATGTTGGATTTTGTCAAATGCTTTTTCTGCATCTATTGAGATGATCATATGGTTTTTATTAATTTGGTTGTTAATATGGCCAATTATGCTGATAGTTTTCCTAATATTGAACCAGCCCTGCTTTCCTGGTATAAATCCTACTTGATCATAGTGTATTATCCTGGAGATAATTTTCTGTAGTCTTTTTGCTAATATCTTATTTAAGATTTTAGCATCAATATTCATTAGGGAGATTGGTCTATAACTTTTCTTTCTGTTTTCAACCTACCTGGTTTAGGTATCAGTACCATGTCTGTGTCATAGAAGAATTTGGTAGGACTCCTTCATTCACTATTTTATCCAATAATTTATATAGCATTGGGGCCAATTGTTCTTTAAATGTTTGGTAAAATTACATGTAAATCCATCTGGTCCTGGGATTTTTCTTAGGGAGTTGTTTAATTGCCTGTTCTATTTCTTTTTCTGAAATGGGACTATTCAAGCAATTACTTCCTCCTCTGTTAAGTCTGGGAAGTCTATATTTTTGGAGGTAGTCATCCATTTCACTTAGGTTATCAAATTTATTGGCATAAAGTTGAGCAAAATAACTCCTTATTATTTCTCTAATTTCCTCTTCATTGGTGGAAAGTTCTCCCTTTCATTTTTAAGACTACTAACTTTCATTTTCCTCCCTCCTTTTCTAATCAGATTTGCAAAGGCTTATCTATTTTATTGGCTTTTTTCATAGAACCAACTCTTAGTTTTATTAATTAGTTCAATAGTTTTTTTACTTTCAATATTTTTAATTTCTCCTTTTAATTTTAGAATTTCCAATTTAGTATTTGATTGGGGGTTTTTTAATTTGGTCTTTGTTTAGTTTTTTTAGTTGCAAGCCCAAATCATTAATCTTTTCTTTCTCTGTTTTATTTAAGTAAGCCTCTAAGGATATAAAATTCCCTCTTATTACCGCTTTGGCTGCATCCCATAAATTTTGGTATGACGTCTCATCATTGTCATTATCTTGGTTGAAATTATTAATTGTATCTATAATTTGCTGCTTCACCCAATCATTCTTTAAGATGAGATTGTTTAGTTTCCAATTACTTTTTGGTCTATTTCCCCCTAACTTTTTGTTGAATGTAGTTTTTATTGCATCATGATCTGAAAAGAAAGCATTTACTATTTCTGCTTTCTTGCATTTAATTTTGAGGTCTTTATGTCCTAATATATGGTCAATTTTTGAATAGGTTCCATGAACTGCTGAGAAGAAAGTATATTCCTTTCTATCTCCATTCAATTTTCTCAAAGATCTAACATACCTAATTTTTCTAATATTCTATTTACTTCTTTAATTTCTTTCTTATTTGTTTTGTGGTTTGATTTGTCTAATTCTGAGAGTGCAAGGTTGAGATCTCCCACTATTACAGTTTTGTTGTCTATTTCTTCTTGCAACTCTCTTAACTTCTCCTTTAGGAAGTTGGATGCCATACCACTTGGTGCATATATGTTTAATATTGATATTGCTTCGTTGTTTATGCTGCCCTTTAGCAGAATGTAGTTACCTTCCTTATCTCTTTTAATTAGATCAATTTTTGCTTTTGCTTGATCTGAGATAAGGATGGCTACCCCTCCTTTTTTGACTTCACCTGAAGCATAATAGATTTTGCTCCAGCCTTTTACCTTTACTCTATATGTATCTCCCTGCTTTAAATGTGTTTCTTGTAAACAACATATTGTAGGGTTCTGACTTTTGATCCAGTCTGCTATCTGCCTCCTCTTTTAACCCTAATTTTTAACCCTTTTTTTAACTCTTTTTAACCCTAATTCCTGTAAAACGTCTCTTCCCCACAGATTGATGGGGATTTTTTCAACTATAAAAGGAGTAAAACTCCTGTTTTGCCTTCAAAAGTCCATCTCATAGGGGCAGCACTAACTTCAGCTGCTGTGATCCTCCTACGCCAGACATGTGGTGTCTGCTTTAATCTTTTGGCCAGTGACTGGGCCAATTGGCATCTCTAATGACTGTCCGATCTGCACCAGTGTCTACCAATCCTTTCAATGGAAGGCCATTTATATAGATCGTGAGCATAGGTCGGTCAGTTGTTACAGCTGCTGTCCAGTATATTGCTGGATTTTGTGATCTGGAATCAGAATCTCGGTGACTATCACCAGGCTGCTTATTAGGATTCTGTATGAGTAAACCTGATGCTACTACTTCTCCTGGGTGATAAGTCACACATTGTCTGCCTATATTGGTGACTAGGATATCATCTACACATTCCCCAGTTTCCCACATCAGTGTGTGGATGGACACTGTTTTGTACGTACTCTCAGGAGGTAAAATGGTCAAGCCTACTGTGCCTGAAGGCAAGGGATCCATAGGCTGGAGAGGAACAGATTTCACCTCTCCAGGGGGTATCTCAGTTGTCTCAGCTGCATACAACTCTATTCTCCCTAATTGTAATCCCTTTCTCCCATCAGGTTGCTTCCTGGCTGGTTGATTGTGTAATCCCTTTCTCCCATCATATGGCTTCCTGGCTGACTGATCATATTGGGGTATTGGCCGTCTAGGCACACTTTGGGGCTGCCATCATGCCCCAAGTGTTTTTTGCCTGGGGCTGGGCCCCTCATCCCGTTTCCCTGAACCTGTCTACATTCTGAGGCCCAATGGAAGCCTCTGTTGCATTTTGGACATGGGGTGTTGGGTCTTGTTCTCCCACCCTGTTTTCTCACTCTGCCTCTATACCAACATTGAGCTTTCAGATGCCCTACTTTACCACACTGAAAGCATTGACGTGTCTCTCTAGAAGTCCCTTGCCAGAAGGGACCCTGTCTACCCATGTTGGGATCTTGGGAAGTCTGCATCATAGTCTGGCTATAAAAGGCATTTGTGCCCACTGTGGCACAGGGTCTTATGAACTCCTCTAAAGGAGCATCCTTGCGCAGTCCTAGTATAATTCTTCTGCACACCTCATTAGCATTTTCCTTAGCAAGTTGCCTTATTAAAACATCTGTTGATTAATTTTCCCCATTCGTTCTTGTGATAGCAGTCTGCAAACATCCCACAACGTCCCACAAAGTCAGCAAAGGGTTCATCTGGCCCTTGTGTTATTTTTGTGAAGATCTCACCTTTGTCATTTTTATTGTGAATCGAAGCCCATGCTTTGATAGCATTAGCAGCAATTTGCTCATATGCTGCTACTGAATAATTAATCTGTGCTGTGACATCTGCATAGGGACCTATACTTGTTAGTAGGTCACAGGTGATCGCAGCATGAACAGCATTTTGACTATTTTGATGGGCTTTTATCTACAGATCTCACTATATTCAGAAAGCCACATGTAATTTTGTCCAGGTTCTAGGCATACCCTTGCTATAGATTTCCAGTCATTAGGAGTCCAGTTTGATTCAGGCAATATATGCCTTGTACTGACTCCATCAAATGGCACTTATGTTTCTCAGCAGGTGACCAGAATCCAGTACCGTTGTGTACCTCTGAACACTTCCTGAGAAACTGATGCGGTTAGTGGCAGTGCAGAGAGTTGTGGAAATCTCCTCTGGTCGGAGATGCCCAGGTCCAATGTGAAAGAATTCACAAACCCGAAAAGTCTGAATGGCAAAAGGGATGTTTGTTGGCACTGAGAAGCCAGCTTTGCAAGGAAGACAGATTCCTTGTGGCAAGAGGTCCTGACAGAGAAATAACAAAAGGTATTACTGAGAAGAGGGTCTCTTCACAGAGAGGTAGGAATCCTGGCAAGCAGCTTTGCTAAGAAGAAGCTTCATTGGCAAAGTATAATCCTACTTCTGCAAAGATTTGGAGTTCAAAATGGTCATTTTATTGACAGTCTAGGGCTAGGGCTTCCATTGAATGAGATTCCTTCAATATTGTCATTGCCCCCAGGCCTAGATTTCCACTTGAATGAGACCACTTAAGTTCGAGCTACTGGAAATGGTCCTGAGCTAATCTTAATAAAACCATTTAACTGCCCTGAAGGATGTGTCTCTGTCAGAAGAATTTCAGAGCTCACTGCCATAGCTTCCCCCACAAAAGCCAAGGGGACAGTTTCAGGGTTCACCCCCGTGAAAACTAGACTGGACTCAAAGACACGGGTACCCAAGGCCATCTCTCAAATTGTGAACCTCCACAAATCCAGCAATTGGTCACATTAAAACTTTGGCAATGACTTCCATCAGTTGGAGAAATTTATTCTTTTCTATTCCCAACAACTGAAATTATAGAAATAGGGTTGTTTTATTAAAGGTCAGGGGATAAATTAGAAAGGCAAAGAAGAGGGTAATTGCCACCCTGAGGGCAATCCAAAATCACCCACCCTTCTACAGTGGCACCTGGAATCTGTCTATATATTTTCCAGAACCAAGGGTGGTCCCCTTGTTTAGTGTCCCCAAGTTTAGAAGTTCTCTAGGATTACTTGTGGCTCCCCTTCTTTTTTGTTTTTGGAGGAGCATCTTGATGTATCTGTTTCTTCTCTCTACAATTGCCTGTTTTTGAGGATTGAAGGGAATGCCAGTGGTGTGTAAAATCTTATACTGTTCACAAAATTGTGCAAAATATTTAGAAGTATATGCAGGTCCATTATCTGTTTTTATTGCTTGTGGCACACCCATAATTGCAAATGCTTGGATAAGAAATTCAGTGACCACTTGGGCTGTCTCTTTTGCTGCTGGTATTGCAAAGGTAAATTCTGAAAAGGTGTCTACTGCAACATGGATCAAAGACAGACTACCAAAAGATTTATAATGGGTCACATCTATCTGCCAAATTTCACTGGGTCTCAAACCACAAGGGTTCTTCCCTAAAGGGAGCATAGGAGCGTGGAAAGGAAGGCAAGCTGTATAGGCTTTAACTATGCTCCTAGCTTCCTCTCTTGTTATTCCAAATTGCAGACATAAAGCTCAAGCAGTCTGATGGCATTTAGAATGAGATTCTTGGGCTCCCTGAAATAAAGGGAGTATTGCCTAACATAGTTAGGTAATTTGCCTTTGAATTACCATCAAAAATAGGACCTGGTGAGTCTTATTGAGTGAGTAGACATGCAAGATGTAAATCTTATCTGGATGCTTTCTCACTTGTCCTTGAAGTTTCTTAAAGAGCTGCTATATATTAGAAGCTACAAATTTTATTTGGGCTGTGGCAATTCTTTGTACCACACCTACTGAATAGGCTGAACCAGATATTATATTTATATCTCCTGGATAATAAGTAAGAGCTAGCATGATTACATACAATTCATTCTGCTTAGTGGACTGGAAAGGAGTTCTGACTACTCTCTTTATGGTTAAGTCACGTGAGTATACAGCACAAATGTTATGTTTGGATGTATCTGTAAAGATAGTTGGTCCTTTAAGAGGAACTTTAGAAACCTTTTCTTCAAGAATCCATCGCCAAATAAAGAATGAGATTATAAATAAATTAGAGGAACATAGGATAGTTTATCTCTCAGACTTGTGGAGGAGGAAGAAATTTGTGACCAAAGATGAACTAGAAACCATTACTGATCATAAAATAGAAAATTTTGATTATATCAAATTAAAAAGCCTTTGTACAAACAAAACTAATGCAAACAAGATTAGAAAGGAAGCAACAAACTGGGAAAACATCTTCATAGTTAAAGATTCTGATAAAGGCCTCATTTCCAAAATATATAGAGAATTGACTGTAATTTATAAGAAATCAAGCCATTCTCCAATTGATAAATGGTCAAAGGATATAAGCAGACAATTTTCAGAGGATGAAATTGAAACTATTACCACTCATAT
Source organism: Sarcophilus harrisii (assembly GCF_902635505.1). Lineage (NCBI taxonomy): Eukaryota > Metazoa > Chordata > Mammalia > Dasyuromorphia > Dasyuridae > Sarcophilus > Sarcophilus harrisii. Next base: position 16,120,332 of record NC_045432.1, on the reverse strand, counting down.
GAAAGAGTGTTCCAAATCATTATTGATCAGAGAAATGCAAATTAAGACAACTCTGTGATACCACTACACACCTGTCAGATTGGCTAAGATGACAGGAAAAAATGATGAATGTTGGAGGGGATGCGGGAAAACTGGGACACTGATGCATAGTTGGTGGAGTTGTGAACAAATCCAACCATTCTGGAAAGCAATCTGGAATTATGCCCAAAAAGTTATCACACTGTGCATACCCTTTGATCCAGCAGTGTTTCTACTGGGCTTATACCCCAAAGAGATACTAAAGAAGGGAAAGGGACCTGTATGTGCCAAAATGTTTGTGGCAACCCTGATTGTAGTGGCTAGAAGTTGGAAAAAGAATGGATGCCCATCAATTGGAGAATGGTTGGGTAAATTGTGGTATACGAATGTTATGGAATATTATTGTTCTGTAAGAAATGACCAGCAGGATGAATACAGAAAGGTTGGCGAGACAATGAACTGATGGTAAGTGAAATGGAGAACCAGGGAATCTTATATACCTCAACAACAATACTGTATGAGGTTGTATTCTGATGGGAGTGGATTTCTTCGACAAAGAGAAGATCTAACTCAGTTTCAATTGATCAAGGATGGACAGAAGCAGCTACACCCAAAGAAAGAACACTGGGAAATGAATGTAAAGTGCTTGTATTTTTGTTTTTTTTCCTGGGTTATTTCTACCTTCTGAATCCAATTCTCCCTGTGCAACAAGAGAACTGTTTTGTTCTGCACACATATATTGTATCTAGAATATACTTCGACATATTCAACATATATAAGACTGCTTGCCATCTAAGGGAGGGAGTGGAGGAAGGGAGGGGAAAAAATCAGAACAGAAGTGAATGCAAGGGATAATTGTAAAAAATTACCCTGGTATGAGTTCTGTCAATAAAAAAGTTATTATAATAAAAATAAATAAAGAAATAAAATGGAAAAAAAAAAGAATCCATCACCAATTATGTAATAGTCTAGTTATCTTTAATGGAGACCCATGTGTAAAATTTGGAGCCATGGCTAATAAAATTTGCCACTCTGGGATGCACAGCATACATTAACTTGTGCATTGGTATAAAATGTATATATCTTGTTAGGTCTTGTCCCAGATAATTGTACTGCTTGCTTAATGGCCTTTAATAAAATTCTAGCCACAAGCACTGGGTAGGGAGTAAGGCTTTGTTCTGGTTGTGTTGGGAGGTTCACCCACTCCATCACACTGTCTCCTTGATGAAGGACTGCTGTGGGTGCTTCTTTTGTAACAAAAACTGATATTTCCAAGGACTTTTGAGTGTCTCTTTTAACCACATTGGATAAAGCCAGTTCAACTTCTCTCAAAGCCTCTTGAGCTTTTTTTGTAACCTGGCGTAGTGAGTTTAAAGCACTGTCTCCCCTTAAATGTCATATAATGGTTGTAATTGATAAGTAGTGAAGCCTAACATTGGATGCATCCATTGGATATTTCCTATCAATTTCTGAAAGCCATTTAAGGTGTTTAACTTCTCTGTTCTTAAAGAAAGCTTTTGTACTGAGCACCTTAGGAGATACTTCATATCCTAAATATTGAAAAGGAGCGTGCCTTTGAATTTTTTCTGGAGCTATGTGCAATTTGTAGTTCCTTAGTATTTCTATGGTCTTTTGTAGACATGCTTCTAACATTTGTTCCTGAGGTGCACATCCCAATATATCATCCATGTAATGTAATAACATAACTTTTGGAAATGCTTTTCTTACAAGAGTAATAGCAGCATCCACATACATTTGACCTACTCTGTGTGCATATAATTCTTTTCATCCTAATTGCAATTCTTTTCTCCAACAGGCTTGCTTAAAATTCTTTATGGGTAATATCAGTTGCCATCATGCCCCAGGTATTTTTTGCCTGGGGCCCTGGAGCTGAGACCCAACTCTTGTAATGAGGACATAGGGGTGGGCAAAATTGCTTTGTGGGGAGTGCTGATGGTGTCATTGCCCCTCCCACTCTGCCTCTTGTCCATGAAGGTGGAGTTGAGGGAGGAGGGTCAGGAGAAGGGGAATACCCTAAGGGGACATGCTCTGGTGTAGACAGAATTGAAAATGAGCTTTGAAGGTGAAAAGCAAGCTCAACAGCAAGGTATTTAAGGTACTTAATTCCTTTTCTGCCCAACTTGCCATGGTAGGTAAGATACTTAACTCTTCCCACCCAACTGGCTATGCCATGCAAATTCCTAGAGCAATACCAAGCTATATAAATCAATAAAATGCTAAAAAAAAAAACTTCCTTAACTATGTTTCACATGCTGTACCCTCTGAAGCCACAGGCACCAACCCTTTGCTTGTTTCTCTCTCGATGTTTCCTTGTTTGGCTATCCAAGTTAAAATCTTTCCTAGTTTTAAAACTTGTGGGATTCTTTAAAACCAATTTTAACCCATTGTATTCAGTTAGTTCTCCCACTAACTTCCACCTCTCTGGCTCTAATCTCGATTTCTTAAAGAGCCAAGGAAACATGCCCTTCTGAGCACCTGAGAACTCACTGATCTGCTTACTAACAAATCTTGCTTTTCTGTTAATCTAAGTCCTTTTCATACTTCCCTCAGGAAGAAGGCTCATTTCTTACTATCTGCCCCATTTTGGCTGAAAAATGAAAGTGAGGAGCCAAGATGGCGGAGAAGGCACACATGACTTTCTAAGTTCCTCTCATTCCCCTCATAACCAACTATTTTATCCAGCCTCAGAAATAGCTCTTCACTGCTTAAATTCATGAAGATCAGAAGCATACAACTTACCAGCTGAAGTCAATCTGGAAGATCATCAGCAAAGGTTTGTCCTGAGGGGCCAGGAACAGACTAGCACAGGCACTGAGAGATTAGCGTCCTGAGCAGATCAGGGGCAGGGGTGATCTCCCTGGCTAGAGAAGTTATAGAGACCACTCTGCTATAGGCTAACTGCTCTGCCTTGATTGCAAAGCAGTAAACTGGCAGAGAAATTAAAGCCTAAAACAGAGGGTACTCTATAAAACGCCAGAACCTAACAAGATCTGGCTGTAGCTACTCAAACCCAGAAGTGACTCAGGCAGACTGAAACGCAGCCTTGCAGCCACATCCTTCAGTTCCGGGCTTTTGCAGGGGCAGTTACAAACCCGCAAGGCAGGGTCACAGCCTGGGCAGCCTCTAATCAGCACAGGCTTGGCCTGGGGCAATAGAACTTCCCTAACAGGACTGTGCTTCCTGGGGCAGAGACACTTCCTGTCCCTGCAAATCCATTCACTGCTCAACTGCTAATACCCACAGCCCCAGGGCAGGATTTGGCTTGGGATAGTGAAACTCTCACTGCTCAGCGTCTAGCCCCAGGGCAGTCATTATCTCACACAGCAGGGATTTGTTGCAGGGCACTTTCCCAGCTCTTCCCTGCAGGCCTGAGTTACTTCTGGGTGGGGAACTCTTTCCCAGAGCACTCCAGTACCTCACTGCTTTTTGCAGCTGGCTAGTAGGACAGCTACTTGTCCATACACCTCTCACTGCTCTGCAGAGGATGCTGGTAACTTCCTGGCCTTGAAGGCAGATCCTACAGGCTTTAACAAAATGAGCAAGAAAATCAAAAGGACGATTGATAGTTTCTATTCAGAAAGAGAACAGCTTTTCAACCCTGAAGAGACTAATAGCAGACAGTGTCCAGACAATTGTTGGTCCCCAATACAAAATGCTCTCCTAGAAGAGACTATTAAAAACCTTAAAAGAGAACTAGAAGAAAAATGGGGAAAGGAAAGAGAAGCTATGCAAGAGAGTACAGAAAAGACATATAACTCACTAAAAGAAAAATTTGATTAAGTGGAAAAAGAAAACAACTTCCTGAAATGTGAATTGGAAAAGGTAAAAAAACTCCCAAGAAGTGCAGGGAAACATAATTTGTGAATTGGAGAAAGAAAATGACTCACTAAAAAAAAAAAATTAGTGAAATGGGAAAAAATTCCATAGAGCAAAATGACTCATTTAAAAACTCAATCGGACATATACAAAAAGAAGTAAAAAAGCTAATGAAGAACGTAACACACTAAAAATCAGAACTGAACAAATAGAAATGACTAATTCATTGAGACAGGAAGAATCAGTCAAGCAAAACCAAAAAAAATGAAAGATTGGAAAAAAATGTCAAATATTTACTTGGAAAAACAACAGACCTGGAAAATAGATCTAGGAGAGAAAACCTAAAGATCATCAGACTACCCGAAAATTATGATGAAAAAAAGAGTCTAGATACTATTTTACAGGAAATCAATAAAGAGAACTGCCCAGAAGTAATAGAACCGGAAGGTAAAATAGGTGTGGAAAGAATCCATCGAACACCTTCTGAAAAAGACCCTAAAATAAAAACTTCAAGGAATATTGTGACCAACCTTCAGAATTTTCAGACTAAAGAAAAAATCCTACAAGCAGCCAGGAAAAAACAGTTCAAATACCAAGGTGCCACAATAAGGGTCACTCAAGATCTGGCTGCCTCAGCATTAAAGGATCGAAGGGCCTGGAATCTGATATTCTGAAAGGCAAAAGAACTTGGAATGCAGCCAAGAATAAATTACCCAGCTAATCTGAGCATTTTTTTTTCCATGGAAGAAGATGGACATTTAATGAAACAGAGGAATTCCATCTGTTTCTAAAGAAAAAACCAGACTTAAACAAAAAATTTGATCTCCAACAACAGGACTCAAGACGAGTAGAAAAAGGTAAAAGGAACTCTTAAGAATTGTATTTCTGTTGTGGATATACATAAAAATCACATGTATAATTTTATTTTACTGATATAGCATAAAAAAGGGAAGTAGAAATGGAAAGGGGATAGTGTCAGAAAAAGGGGAAAGGGGAGATAAAAAAGGGAAACTACATGTGTCGATGAGGCAAAGGAAACCTATTATATCTGAGGGAACTTAGAGAGGGGGAGGAACATTGTGCAAATCTTACTCTCATCAGAGTTGGTTCAAAGAGTAAATAATTGACACATTTGTTTTACAGGGAATCTTCTCTCACCTCATTAAAAAGTGGGAGAGGAAAGGGGAAAAGGAAAAAGAATAATAAGGGAAGGGTACAAGAAAGGGGAAGAGATTCAAAGGGAGGAGGGAGGGATACTAAAGAGGGAAAGCTGGGTGACGCAAGGGGGACCAATAAGTTTAATACTAAGGAAGGGGGGAAGGAGGGCAAGAAAAAGAAAAGCATAATCTGGGGATATTAGGATGGCAGGAAATACAGAATTAGTAATTGTAACTGTAAATGTGAATGGGTTGAACTCCACAATAAAGAGGAGGCAGATAGCAGACTGGTTCAAAAGTCAGAACCCTACAATATGTTGTTTACAGGAAACACATTTAAAACAGGGAGATACATACAGAGTAAAGGTAAAAGGCTGGAGCAGAATCTATTATGCTTCAGGTGAAGTCAAAAAAGCAGGGGTAGCCATCCTTATCTCAGATCAAGTAAAAGCAAAAATTGATCTAATTAAAAGAGATAAGGAAGGAAACTATATCTTGCTAAAACATATTATAGACAATGAAGCAATATCAGCATTAAACATATATGCCCCAAGTGGTATAGCATCTAACTTCCTAAAGGAGAAGTTAAGAGAATTATGAGAAGAAATAGACAGCAAAACTATAATAGCGGGAAACCTCAATCTTGAACTCTCAGATTTAGATAAATCAAATCACAAAACAAATAAGAAAGACATTAAAGAGGTAAATAGAATATTAGAAAAATTAGGTATGATAGATCTCTGGAGAAAACTGAATGGTAACAGAAAGGAGTATACTTTCTTCTCAGCAGCTCATGAAACCTACACAAAAACTGACCATATATTAGGACACAAACACCTCAAAATCAAATGCAGGAAGGCAGAAATAGTAAATGCTTTCTTTTCAGATCAACAATGCAATAAAAACTACATTCAACAAAAAGTTAGGTGTAAATAAATCAAAAAGTAATTGGAAACTAAATAATCTCATCTTAAAGAATGATTGGGTGAAACAGCAAATTATAGACACAATTAATAACTTCACTCAAGATAATGACAACGGTGAAACATCATACCAAAATTTGTGGGATGCAGCCAAAGCAGTAATAAGGGAAACTTTATATCCTTAGAGGCTTACTTGAACAAAATAGAGAAAGAGAAGGTCAATGAATTGGGCTTGCAACTTAAAAAGCTAGAAAAGACAAAATAAAAAACCCCCAATCAATTACTAAACTTGAAATTCTAAAATTAAAAGGAGAAATTAATAATATTGAAAGTAAAAAAACCTATTGAACAAATAAATAAAACTAAGAGTTGGTTTTATGAAAAAACCAATTAAATTGATAAACCTTTGGTAAATCTGATTAGAAAAAGGAGAGAGGAAAATCAAATTAGTAGTCTTAAAAATGAAAAGGAGAACTTTCCACCAATGAAGAGGAAATTAAAGAAATAATAGTTACTTTTGCCCAACTTTACGCCAATAAATTTTATAACCTAAGCAAAATGGATGACTACCTCAAAAATATAGGCTTCCCAGATTATCGAGGAGGAAGTAAATTGCTTAAATACCCCATTTCAGAAAAAGAAATAGAACAAGTATTAATCAACTCCCTAAAAAAATCCCCAGGACCAGATGGATTTACATGTGAATTCTACCAGACATTAAAAGAACAATTAGCCCAGTGCTTTATAAACTATTTGAAAAAATAGGGAATGAAGGACTCCTACTAAATTACTTTTATGACACAGACATGGTACTGATACCTAAACCAGGTAGGTTGAAAACAGAGAAAGAAAATTATAGACCAATCTCCTAATGAATATTGATGCTAAAATCTTAAATAAAATATTAGCAAAAGTCTACAGAAAATCATCCCCAAGATAATCTACCATGATCAAGTAGGATTTATACCAGGAATGCAGGGCTGGTTCAATATTAGAAAACTATCAAGCATAATTGGCTCATATTAATAACCAAATTAATAAAAACAAACATATGATCATCTCAATAGATGAGAAAAGCATTTGATAAATCCAACATCCATTCCTATTAAAACACTTGAGAGTATAGGAATAAATGGACTTTTTCTTAAAATAATCAGTAGCATTTATTTAAAACCAGCAGTAAGCATCATATGTAATGATCACAAACTGCAACCATTCCCAATAAGATCAGGAGTGAAACAAGGTTGCCCACTATCACCGTTACTATTTAATGTTGTATTAGAAACGCTAGCTTTGGCAATAAGAGCTGAGAAAGAGATTAAAGGAATAAGAATAGGCAATGAGGAAACCAAATTATCACTGTTTGCTGATGATATGATGGTATACTTAGAGAACCCCAGAGATTCTACTAAAAAGTTATTAGAAATAATCCACAACTTTAGCAAAGTTGCTAGTTATAAAATAAACCCATATAAGTCATCAGCATTCTTATATATCACTAACAAAATCCAACAGTCAGAGTTTCAAAGAGAAATTCCATTTAAAGTAACTACTGATAATATAAAATATTTAGGAATCTATCTGCCAAGGGAAAATCAGAAACTTTATGAGCAAAACTACAAAACATTTTCCACACAAATTAAGTCTGATCTAACCAACTGGAAAATATTAAATGCTCTTGGATTGGGCGAGCAAATATAATAAATATGACAATACTACATAAACTAATCTATTTATTTAGCGCTATACCAATCAGACTTCCCCAAAACTATTTTGATGACCTAGAAAAAATAACAACAAAGTTCACATGGAAAAACAAAAGGTCAAGAATTTCAAGGGAATTAATGAAAAAAAAATTAAATGAAGGTGGCCTAGCTGTACCAGATTTAAAATTATATTATAAGGCAGCGGTTACCAAAACCATCTGGTATTGGCTAAGAAATAGACTACTTGATCAATGGAATAGGTTAGGTTCAAAGGATAAAACAGCCAATAACTTTAATTATCTAGTGTTTGACAAACCCAAAGACCCCAGTTTTGGGGATAAGAATGCATTATTTGACAAAAATTGCTGGGAAAATTGGAAATTAGTATGGCAGAAACTAGGCATTGACCCCCACTTAACACTGTACACCAAGATAAGGTCAAAATGGGTCCATGATCTAGGCATAAAGAATGAGATCATAAATAAATTGGAAGAGCCTAGGATAGTTTACCTCTCAGACCTGTGGAAGAGGAAGGAATTTATGACCAAAGAAGAACTAGAGATCACTACTGACTACAAAATGGAAAATTTTGATTATATCAAATTGAAAAGGTTTTGTACAAACAAAACTAATGCAGGCAAGATTAGAAGGGAAACAATAAACTGGGAAAACATTTTTACAGTCAAAGGTTCTGATAAAGGACTCATTTCCAAAATATATAGAGAATTGACTGTAATTTATAAGAAATCAAACCATTCTCCAATTGATAAATGGTCAAAGGGTATGAGCAGACAATTTTCAGATGATGAAATTGAAACTATTACCACTCATATGAAAGAGTGTTCCAAATCACTATTGATTAGAGAAATGCAAATTAAGACAACTCTGAGATACCATTACACACCTGTCAGTTTGGCTAAGATGACAGGAAAAAATAATGATGATTGTTGGAGGGGATGCGGGAAAACTGGGACACTGACACATTGTTGGTGGAGTTGTGAATGAATCCAACCATTTTGGAGAGCAATTTGGAACTATGCCCAAAAAGTTATCACACTGTGCATATCCTTTGATCCAGCAGTGTTACTACTGGGCTTATACCCCAAAGAGATACTAAAGAAGGGAAAGGGACCTGTATGTGCCAAAATGTTTGTGGCAGCCCTCTTTGTAGAGGCCAGAAGCTGGAAAATGAATGAATACCCTTCAATTGGAGAATGGTTGAGTAAATTGTGGTATATGAATGTTATGGAATATTATTGTTCTGTAAGAAATGACCAGCAGGATGAATACAGAGAGGCTTGGTGAGACTTACATGAACTGATGGTAAGTGAAATGAGCAGAACCAGGAGATCATTATATACCTCAACAACGATACTGTATGAGGATGTATTCTGATGGGAGTGGATTTCTTCGACAAAGAGAAGATCTAACTCAGTTTCAATTGATCAAGGATGGACAGAAGCAGCTACACCCAAAGAAAGAACACTAGGAAATGAATGTAAACTGCTTCCATTTTGTTCTTCTTCCCAAGTTATTTATACCTTCTAAATCCAATTCTCCCTGAGCAACAAGAGAACTGTTTGGTTCTGCACACATATATTGTATCCAACATCTACTGTAACCTATTTAACATGTATAGGACTGCTTGCCATCTGGGGAGAGGGTGGAGGGAGGGAGGGGAAAAATCGGAACAGAAATGAATGCAAGGGATAATGTAAAAAATTACCCTGGCATGGGTTCTGTCAATAAAAAAGTTATTAAAAAAAATAAGAAGAAGAAGAAAAGAAAGAAAAATGAAAGTGACTAGTTTAGCCCTTACCAAATCTTCCCACTTGCCTATTTTTATACTTACCCTATTTCTGGTCCAGGGGATTTCTCCACTGAACTCAGTGAATGCTTCAGTCGAGCTTCTCAGTGTAGGGCCTCACATCTAGAGCCCCACATTTAGGTGCCAAAATGTAGTGTGCTTTCTAGAGCCCCCAAGTTGGGGTGCCAAAATGTATTATGCATGCTGGGGTACCAAAATATATCATCTGGACTAGCTCTCTGGAGGATCTTGGGACCGGCTGAGTCCTTGGTCTTAGTGGAGCAGTGAATAAGGCAGGAGACTCATGAGGATGGTCAAAGATGGAGTCCATTTATTTGAAGTCCTCTCAGCCCTAAAATACCTTAATAGGATTACATCACTACAGCAAATTGAGCATGTGCCAACTATAGAACCATTACATCACCACACACTGCACAAATGCAAACTATGGTAGTATTAATCAGCACAGCACACTGCGCATGTGTTAACTATAAGCACTCTGCTATAGATATGTAAATGCCTCTTGCTGTAAGTATCCCTTGCTTCATGTAGAACACAAGTGGTCATGCCCTCCTTGACTTCTCAGGAAGAGTGGGAACACCAAAGGGAGCTGGGGAGACAAACCAGACATTATCAGCAGGGTGCCTCTGAGCTGAAGGGTCTTATACCTTATCCAGAGTTCCCCCACTATCTGTGGCCCTCTACACTGGGCCTCTACACAAATAAGCCTAAATGAAGATCGATGTGGGTAAGGTCCCTGTGACTCCCAGCACATTTCCTTCAGGTGAATTCTGTTTCCATTAAGGTTCATGTGATCCCACTGTACCCACTTAATCTCCCAGTCTACTCCCAAACACCAAGGGTTAAAAAACCAAGCTAAGAGTCTCTGATATCTTTGCCCAGGAGTCCAACTGATAAGGTGTGGGAATATGGGGAGAGATCCCCTCTGCTTGGAGACGTAGGTCCAATGCAAACCAAAATCTGTGTGGCAAAAAGGGAATTTTATTGTTCACTAAGAAGAAAGCTTTCTTAGCAAGCAAAACTCCTCATTAGGAATTTGGCAGAGATGGATTGACAAATTATGATTATATGGGATACATCTTGGCCTGAGGCTGGGAGATGTCTGGGCTACTCAATCCCATCAGATAGAGATCTCCACTTGAATAACTGGAAGTTTGAACCGCTGAGTTTGTTTGTGGCAAATCTTCAATTGAATAACTGGGATTTGCAGGCTTTTCCCAGGGTCTGGGAACTCTCTGAAGGGGATCTGGGTCACCCCCAAAAGATAACTGGGAGTCTGCAGACTTTTCCCAGGGTCTAGCAACTCCCCAAGTAGATCCAGTTTCTTGGCCCCCAAAAGATCTCAGTTTACATCACAACCAGGGTTATCAACAGATGTAAGAGACATAAGACAAGAGGATACTTTACAGGATTCAAAATCCTGCTGGTGACTACAATTCTTAAAGACACACAAGCATAACACAATTATACCTAAGTAGGTGCCCAGGACCCACTGTCCCCACTGTAGATAATCCTTAGAATTCATTAGATTAATCCAAAGGTCAAAGTCTTAAATCAGGAGAGTTTTCAGGTTCAAACTCCCCTCATTAATTTTAGCTGTAGATTTCCAATGGGAATTATTTCTCAATTATTTGTTTGTCCACTTCCTCTGTTCCTCACAGTATAGTAACAGGCCCTTTTACCTTGGTGTAATGAGTTCAGTCGTGTTCAGTAGTTTTTATGGGAGTTTCAGTTAATGAGTAGAATCTGGAACAATCCTTCACAGTTGGGATGCAGCTTTTCTCCCTTCCAAGACTTTATCAGTATCTCATCTCCTGGCTTGAAAGGATGTACCACCAAATCAAGAGGTGGAGTCTGAGCAATGAGTCCTTTTGATTGGAGTTCTGAAAGAGAAGTGGAAACTGCCAGTATATAGTTTCCTAGGAACCCATCTTTTGTTTAAAATGTTGGTATCTCCCCTTTCCTCCAATATAACATCTCAAAGGGTGACATTCCTATATCCCTCCTAGGAGCTGTCCTAATCCCATAAGTGCTCATAGCAAACCTTAGTCTCTATCCCCATTTTTAGTGATCTGTTGTTTCCCTTCCAGAGGGAGTATGAAGTTCCCATTTTATCCCTCAACAATTCATAAGATTCTGTCACACTCTGGCAGTGAAATGAGATTCATTATCTGAATCAATCCTTTCAAATTAACCCAAACTGAGAAATGGCTTATTCAAGGTATATTTTGGCAACCCTGGCTGCCACGACTGAGTTCAGAAAGTAGGCTTCCACCCACCCAGTTAAGTGATTTATGATTACCAACAAATATCTGCGTTTCCCATTTGATAACATCTCAGTGAAGTCTATATGAACACTTTGGAAAGGATATAGCAAATCTCTCTCCCCATCTTTGTTTGTTTCTTCAGAACTTTCCTGTTGAGTGTCTGGCAAATTACACGCCCTTCTCTAATCTGCTTTGCTATGGTGTAAATCCCTACATATCCAAATGGTTAAGAACCACATCATATAATGCTTGGGTTCCCCAGTGACTACTCCAGTCATTTCCCTGGTCATTCCTTTGCTTATCATTTTCCTCTCATATAGGAGTACCCACTACACCTTTTCATCTTTAACGGCTCCCAGTTTTAATAGCCCCTCTATTTCCTTCTGACTAAAGATAGATACAGTTTGGGGATGATAAAATTGTGAAATTAGAACTCACATAGGAGTTTCCCTGTCATCTAAACTAGCTTCTTTTGCCATTTCATCGGTCAGCTGATTTCCCTTCACCTCCAGTGAATTTCCCTTTTGATGTACTTTAAAATGGACTACTGCTAATTCCTCTAGCAGTAGCAAATTCTCTAGTACTGCCTAATTAATTCTCTATGAGTCAGTTTAACAGTTTATAAAACTCTGCTCCTCCCAAATCTTTCCAAAGATATGCACTATCCTATATGCATATTTGGAATCTGTATAAATAGTTTTCTCTCTCCCACTTAATCACTTCAGAACCTGATTTAGGGCAATAAGTTCCTATCTGTGCTAATCAGGGGACTCAGACTCCAGCAACTGACCAATCTTTACTATTTATAATTGCATAACCACTCTTCCTTTTTCCCTTGACCATTCATAAGGAGCCAACTATGAACAAATGGTCTGTTTCAAAAGGAGTATCGCTCAAGTGTGATCTAACTGGTTTGGAAATCTATCACACTTAGACAACTGTGTTCAGGATCCATCTGACCTGATTCCCCTTTCTGAAGGAAAGTGGTAGGATTCACACAATTCTCAGTACTTAAAACTAAGTACATCCTTTTCCAATAATAATGACTCATATTTTATAATTTTTGAACCGGTCAACCAAGCATTTATTTGCTTTCTCTTTGTACCTGAAGATGTCTGTAATAAGTTAATTTGGGAAAGGGGGTCTTGCACCCCTTCCACACAAATCCTATCAGGGTTAATTTTTCTAATCCCTTTGCTATTCAGATGTTCCAAGTATCTCATTTCCCTTTTCAGGAATTGTAGGGGGGGTGTGTTTTTTTGTTGTTTTGGAAATACCTTTAGCCCACTGTCTCCTAAAAATCAAGAAGATTCATTGAGTACTGAGATACCTCTCTCTCCTTTTCCCCAGTGAGGAGTAAGTCATCTATATATTGTAACAAACTGAAGCTCCTTGGAAGTTTAAATTTTTCCAAAGCACTCTCCAGAATCTATTCAAAAAGCTTTGGAGCCTTTATGAATTCCTGAGGCAAAACCATCCACCTGTATTGATGTTAACCGGTTTCTAGATTTTCCCAGTGAATGCAAAGAGGTCCTGGCTAGTTTTAGCTAAAGGACAAGTCCAAAATCAATGACTGTGAACCATCCATGGGTAGCACGAATTTGACTGAGGGGGATATAAGGATTAGGGACCACTGGGTGGTGCACAAAAACCAACTGATTCACTTTCCAGTCAGATTTTATAACTGGATGCACTGGAGTGTTAAAGGGAGATATACATGGTTCTAAGAATCCTTCCTTTAACAATTGATCAATGACTGGTTGTAACCCCTTCCTCCCTTCTAATGTAATAGGATATTGTTTAATACAGGCTTTAGCCTGAGGATCTTTTAGTTTAACTTCTATTAAATCAACCTTTGTCCCTGCCCCCCAGTTCCCTTTCTTCACCCAAACTTCTGGTTTGATTTCTTTATAGATATCAGGAGGTAACAAATGTAACTTGACCATTCCTGTATCACTTTTGTCTTTAAATTCAACTTAAGAATTAAATCTCTTCCTAATAGGTTTATTCCTGCTTCTGGGACAAACAAAAATCTAGTGATGGCTAACTTATTTCCACACTTAATGGTTGCTTCATTAAAAGTTGGTACTTGAAAATTTTCTCCTTTTACTTCAGAGATCTTAAGGCTGTCCTCACTCAGTTTCATCCCTCTAGGAGAGAGCAAGGAGTTCTCTGCTTCTGAATCTACAAGGAACAACATATTTTCTCTGAAATACCCAGCTTCTACATTAACCAGGGACTCTGACTGGGTCTGAATGGAACAAATAAAGATTTCTCAGAGACTGTAAAGTAGATCAGATCTTAGGCCTAAGTTTCAGGTTGCTCATGTCAAAAAAGGAGACATTGTTATATGTTGGCCAACAGCACTCTTCCATGTTTCTGAAGAATTCACTTCAACCAATGAATTTAAAAGTCAAGAGGATACGTGGTTTCAGCTATATAACCCAGCTTCTGCCTCTATACTGGGCCACACCCTACTAGACTACCTAGTGAGTGTTCTGGCCTGCTTCTTGCAAGGACCGAATAAAGGTTTTCTGTTTGTATATGGAGAGGCCTTCAAGTAGTCAATTTGGGTAAAGGGGGGGTCTAGTACCCTGTCCCACACAGTTTATGAGGGGGTTCATCTGGGATCACGTGACTTCACAGAGAGACAGTTAAGGTTCTGATACGGGGATAGGCACAAGTTGAGAGTTTTCTCCAATGGTCCTTAGAATCGCATTTCCAGCCTCTCTGTGAAGTACCGGTCTAAGGCAGAGGCACTTAATAAAAACAGAAAGCAAAAGTAAAAACTCTGAAGAACCCCAAGGACAAGAGGGCAGTCAGGTAATTTATGTGTGCATAATCCAGAGGTAAGAGGCATAGCCTGTGCCCTTGGGCTGTTCTCAGACTGAACCTGGACCCTGGGATCATTGAAGATAAGTTTACAAGTTAAGCTTCTTAAGGCTTAGTGATCCAATCAAAGAGGTATTGCCTAGTAAGCTAGAAGGAAGTCCTGATAAACAGCACAGAAGAGGGGCACTCTGGCTGACTGCTTGATGGGGACAACCCCACTAGATTTGTTGATCAGAGAGGAGAAATCGGCTTTGTGTTTTACAGGATCACAAGTCACTAAAGTGGAGCTGCTCTCCCCAGAAGAGCAAAATGGGGAAGGAGCAGTCCAAACCCAAATCTTAGGAGCAAAAATTTAAAATGCCACCAGATAGTGTACTTGATGAGCTATTGCTATTTTGTGTAGGATGAGACAGTCCTGTCCCATGAAATTTTTGTCTGTATCTGCATCTTTTGGTAGAATGCCTGTGTTGTGTCTGTTGTGTGAGCTAGATTTTGTTACTTGGAAAGATTTAAAATGAGCCAGCAAGAAAAAGACTTCTATGCTATAGTTAGAATGCTGGGAAAGATTTCTTTAACATTCTTGACTCTCATCTTAAAAAGGGGAAAAAGCCTAACTTTTTCCTGTGGACTCCAGCTCTGGCAAAACTGGGGGCTTACAGAAATAGTTAGCTAATTAAAATTACAGCTAAAATAACAACTTAGCAGATTCTCAAAGTTTTGAGATCAATGACTAAGGAGTTTAGCAGTTATTTTAAGATTGCAAGAAATTGGAGATAGTTCCAGGAATTTACCCCATTCTGAAAGAAGGGAGTAAAAAAGAAAAAAACAAACTAGGTAAATAAGTAACTTTTTGCTGACACTTCCTTGACAAGAGTCCCCTTCTGCTCCTTTGGGAAAGCAGCCCAGAAAGTATTGAGACCCTCTCGGCAACCCTGATCACTCAGCATGCTCCACTCTCCAGAGTCCTGAGTACATCTCAGTTGTGGGGATTGCTAAAAAGATCAATATAGTCCATGTCCCTCTGTTTGCTAACCCCTCTCAGAACAGATTAAGAAAAAGTGAATGCTAAAGAACTGTAGGAAAACTTAAATTCTGCCTCACCTGTAGACACCGGGGAAGTGGCAGTAGTCATGGAGACCCCACACAACCTTGCCCAAATACCTCCCCAACCCAGCCTGGAGGGGTGGGGATAGAGTGGAGGTCAGGCCCCATGGTAAGCATTACCTGAGCTCTGGCCCCTGAAAGTACCATCAAAGGAAGATCCTGGCACTAGTCACCCCAGCTTCAGCAGGTTCTGTCCAGCAACTAGCTGGGAACAATCCAGGGCCCCTGATAGCACTCAGCATGGCAGTGTGAGATAGGAAAGCCAGCCAGCCTCTGCATTTGGTAAGCCCACAATTCTCTGTTTCAGTTGTTGATATGTATTAGCTGTGTAATTTATTGCAAATTATTTTATCTCTGCCCAGTTTTTTTTTAATTTGTTTTTTTTTTATTTAATAGCTTTTTATTTACAGGTTATATGTATGGGTAACTTTACAGCATTAACAATTGCCAAACCTCTTGTTCCAATTTTTCACCTCTTACTCCCCACCCCCTCCCTCAGATGGCAGGATGACCAGTAGATGTTATTTTTTTTTAATTTGTAAAGAGAACTAATAATGATTGTTGTTGTAAAGATCACATGCTTAGCATAAAACAAATGCTCTATAAATGTTAACTGCTTTCTTGGATATAATTGCTTCATATTTGATAACTGTATATGGGTTTTTAGATGTGACCAACATATAACGCCACTGTTGACAGAAATGATTTCTGAGTGTGTGTGTAAAGTAATTTGGAAGCAAATTCTACTAAATTAAGACTTCCCCAGGACTAGGAGGATAGTGCATAGGAGAAAGAGAGTCCTCTTTTCTCTCGTTCCCTGACTGCAGCAGAGATACAGGAGGAAGGAGTGAGAAAAAAAGAAAGAAAATATACTCAGTTCAGTGAAATCTGTTATTTGAGATGATAGTAAAAGCAATTTTAAAGGAACTCTAATCAAAGCCCACTAAAGGGATATGTAAATTGTAATCTATTTGCACTGATAGTGTTAACAGAAGAGTTAAGAGTTTAGGAACTTTAGGAAAACAGAAAAGCAGTTCCATGCTACTTAAAAAAAACTGGCAAGAAACAGACTGCTTGAGTTACCGATTTCTGAGTGCCCTGTCAGTTAAAACTGGCACTTAACTTTTTCCTGTCTCATAAAAGAGAATTTGTGTTGGTGTGTGTGTGTGTAGTTAAAGAACTTCCAGCAGCTGTATGTAATAAAGATAAGGTGAAGAATTTCCAGCAGCTGAACTTCCAAGGACATTTAACTTCCTCTTCTGTATTTTTAGTTTCTCTAGGTCTCTATGACCTGCGTGGGTATGTTGAGTGGTAGCCAATATAGACTTAGATTTTAGACATATGTATTTAACCTCGAATGATGGCATTTATCACTGTTCAAGTTACCAACATCTGGACAATTAGTTGCCTGATATATGGTTCCTCCCGGAACTAGGGAATCTGCTGTTTTTGGCACGAATAGCATCCAATTAAGGGATGGGGGGGGCACCTATCTCTTAATGTTCTCCAACTCATGATGTAATCCTTTGTATCTAAAACCTATAAAAACTGCATACCTTATCCCCTTCTTTAGCCCTTCTACCATGAGCTCTCTCTCTTTCCCTCCTTGCGGTGGAATTGCTCATTCTCATGAGAATTAATTAAACAACTTTTCTGCTTTTTACTTCGAGAGGTCTCTGAGTGGTCATTTTGGGATAGGATTTTCTATCCCTCACAGTGTGAATTGAAAAATAATCAATGGCAATTCCATTTGTCTGGAAGACTTAATTAGAATTTAGGGTATCTCATGAACTAAAGTTAAATCAATTTTAAAATTTGTTCTATCTCAATTTTAAGAACTGTCTTGTTTTCTCCCTAAAACAAAAGGGAAACTTATTTAAAGGAATAGAAATTTTCCTTGAGAACTTCCAAAACTATAATAGCTTGGGGACAGAATAAACTGAACAACTAAAAGAAGATGGAAAGTTTATTTAGCTTTGCTAATCCTGTTTTATAATGTTTTGTAAATGTAATTTAGAGATTTAGACATTTTTACCTTTGCTAGAAAATTAAGAGGAAATTACAGCTAAGACTATTTGGCTATTAGGAAAATTCTAAAATTTTTAACTATTTGGAGCTATTGTTATCATGTTAAACCTAAAATTAGTAATTAATGTGTGAGGAACAAGAGGGATGAGTGAAAGATTTATCAATTCACCTTCAAGTATGAGGTGTGCAGCATGTTTTTCTCCCTTCACAGAGCGGGAGGAGTTATCAAGCAGCACAGCCCATGAAAACATTAAGAATAGTTGGAGTGGGCAACAGCAAGCTCAGCCCCTTCCCTGGGGTCTCTGTGAACTCCCCTTCATTTGTAAGCTTACCAGTTTTCTTGAAACCATCAGGGTAAGCAAGGTCATCAGCCCTGAGAAGTGAGCCTGTTTAGGATTTATAGTTCCTAAACAAGAAATGTGTTTACTAAGAATCTATAAGCTTGTTTAACGGTTGGTCCTTGCACCAGGAGAGCTTGAACTCCAGAAAAAGACAAGAAAACCATGTTAAAGCAAAATCTCCTATGCAAGTCCTGATAAACTTTTAAAAGTAATGTATCTAGTCCTAAGCTGTGAGTAGTAGAATTTGCTATTAGAGACAAAATCTTTTGGGACTGTAACTGATTTTTTTTTTGAGTTTTGAATTTGATTGCCTGATTATTAAGTCAGTAATCCACCATTTGAGAGAAATGCCATAAGTTACTCAGAGGGACGTATTCCTGAATTGTCACAGGTGAACGTCTTATCTGGGCAAGAGGACAACTCTGCTCAAGGTGGGATTCCTCTGATCAGTTTCCTAGTTTTGTTTCTTGGTTTCCCACCTGATTACTCCTGAGCCTGATTATGAGGTGGAATTTTTACTGCATGATTGGTTGTCAACACTATTACAATCATGTCCCTGCTTTTTCCTCTTATGGCAAATTTCTATAATCAGAGCAAATGGTCAGTAGAAGCCATCAGCACAATACAAGTATCCCAGGAGACACACAATGGTTTTCTACTTTAGATCTTAAAGATGCTTTATTTTGCATACAATTTCATAAAGATTCACAATTTCTCTTTGCCTGTGAATGGGCAAATCCAGGGGAGTATAATTCCTACCAATTAGCATGGACAGTTAGGTCCATAATATGGAAGTAGCTCTGAGCTTCCCTAACAGCCCACACATATTTGGACAGAGGTTAGCTATCCTGCATGTAGATGATATCTTAATCTGCAACCCAACCCCAGAGGCTTATCTAGCTACAACCATAAAAACCTTTCACTTCCAGGGCTATGAAGTTTCTTTGTCAAAAGGCCCACATTGCCCATCAGTCTATTGAGTATTTGGACCATGAATTAACTATCACGTCCCTTTCACTCAAAGAGGAGAGGAAGCAATCTTATCACTATCTAAACCTTTCTCAAAGAAACAGCTGCATACTTTCTTAGGCATTGCTGGATTTTGGAGACTTCTCAAAGAAACTTGGTGTCTTTGGGGTGACCCTCCTAAATTAGAGCTAGCTCCCACAGCCCTTCTAAATGAGGGAGCCTCTAACCTCACCCTACGCCAAAGACTGGAGGAAAAAAAACAAGCAAACAACAAAAAGAATGAAAATGCTATGTTGTGAACCACACTCAGTTCCCATGGTCCTCTCTTTGGGTGTAGATGACTCTCTTCATCAGAAGACCATTAGAACTGGTCTGAATCATCTCATTGTTGAAGAGAGCCATATCCACAAGAATTGATCATTGTATAATTTTGCTGTTGCCTTGTATATTGATCTCCTGGTTCTGCTCATTTCACTTAGCATCACTTCATGTAGATCCCTCCAAGCCTCTCTGAAATCATCCTGCTGGTCGTTTCTTATAGAACAATAATATTTCATAACATTCATATACCATAACTTATTCATCCATTCTCAACTGATGGGCATCCACTCAGTTTCCCATTTCTTGCCACTATGAAAAGGGCTGCCACAAACATTTTTGCACATGTGGGTCCCTTAAGGAAAGGGTTTGAACAATTAACAATGGAAAAGATAAGTTCCCCAGTGGAACTCACAATTAGCCTATTATGTTACTCCATGAGGTGGGAGTACACCATTAACTAGCAGGCTAAATCCATAAGAGGAGTTTAGCACCCTAAAAGAATTGGTTAGCTATAGCAGGAAAAAGCACCATGAGGCATGAGGGGAGGGGAGGAGAGGAAAGGAAAGATTCCATGAACAGAGCACCTGGTAGGCTAGACCAAAAGGGATTCAGCCATGTAAAAAGGTTTTGCACAAACAAAATCAATGAAGCCAAGATTAGAAGAGAAAAATGTTTACAGCCAGTGTTTCTGATAAAGACCTCATTTCTAAAATATATAGAGAACTGATTCATTTAAGAATACAAAGCATTTCCCAATTGATAAATGATCAAAGGATATGACCAGACAATTTTCAGATAAAGAAATTAAAGCCATTTCTAGTCCCATGAAAAGATTAAATCACTACTGATTAGAGAAACTCAAATTCAAGCGACTCTGAAGTACTACCTCACACCTATCAGATTGACTAAGATGACAGGAAAAGAATGAGAAATGTAGGAGGGGATGTAGGAAAACTGTGACTCTAACACATTGTTGGTGGAATTGTGAACAAATACAGCCCTTCTGGAGAGCAATTTGGAACTATGCCAAAAAGGGTATCATACCCTTTGATCTGGCAGTCCCACTACTGGGTCAGTATCCACAGAAATCAAAAAGAGGGAAAAGGACCCACACGTGCAAAAATGTTTGTAGCAGCTCTTTTTGTGGTAGCAAAGAATGGGAAATTGAGTGGATGCCCATCAATTGGAGAATAGCTGAATAAGTGATGGTATGTGAATGTAATGGAATATAATATATTGTTCTATAAAAATAATGATCAGGCTGATTTCAGAAAAGCCTAGAAATACTTACATGAATTGATGCTGAATGAAGTGAACAGAACCAAGACAACACTGTACATAGTAACAGCAAGATTGTGTGAAGATCATTTGTGAAACTTAGCTCTTCTCAGCAATACAATGATCCAAAATAATTCAAATAGACTTGCAATGGAAAATGCTATCCGCATCCGGAGGAAGAACTATGGAAACTGAAGGTGGATTGAAGCATACATATTATTTTCACCCTTTTTTGTTTCTTGGCTTTTTTCTCACTTTTTTTCCCCTTTGTTCCGATTTTTCTTTCACAAAGTGACTAATATGGATTATATATATATAGCCTATAGCAGATTGGAAGGGAAGAGTGGGAAGGAGAAAAAAATTGAAAGTTAAAATCTTACAAAAATGAATGATGAAAATTGTCTTTATATGTAATTGGAAAAATAAGACCATATTGAGGGAAAAAAAGCAAGAAATCGCTAATAAGAACAGAGTCCAGATGACAAAAGTCCATGCAAGGAGACCATTCACAAAGTCTGGCTTGCCAGTATACAGCCTGGCAGCATGTTCCCAGTGGCTGTGATGGCTAGTAGAACCATCCAAATAAAGACTTAAAGATTTTTTCCCCCAGCACTAAGTGGATGGCAAGTTGAAGAGTTTTGTTCAGGGCATTCATTCACTGTCAACGATTCTCTAAGGTTCTGTGATATCTGACTTTGTGGGAAGGTAAAAATAAATAAATAAAGCTTCCTTCCTTCAAAACAATTATGGACTTCAACTGTGGAAAGGGTCAGAAAGCCAAGAACAAAACAAGGAAAACATCTGCAGTATGGGTGGATGGTAAGAGAAAATGAAACAGTTTCAGCCCACTGAATATGTGTATAGAACAAAAAGTGCTGCATGTCTAAGGCAGTTAAAATTAAAATTACCTTACACTAGTCACTTCTTTATTCAGCTAAGGCATATTAATCAATATTGATTTCAGAACATTGTTAAGTATTAGTCCAGGTCAAAAAATAAAAGCTGAAAGGTTTTCAGGTTTGGGGGCTTCATTTTCTTTTAGTCTAAACTATGCCTTCATTGGTATGGGACAGGCCATGTAAGTAAGCAGTGATAAATCAGCCAATGTTCTGTAATTTCAGGGTCCTAGCCTTGCTGGGGAGCACTGAGAGATTTAAGCACCTAGCCTAAGGTGACAACCAGCATGATCTGAGCAAGGTCTTGAACCTGGGTCTTCCTGGTCTAAGGATGGCACTATGTCTCACTGCTTTCTTTGTGTCATATCAACTTTTAAATACTCAGGTTTAAAACTCCATTGGCAGCAGTAATGAACTGAACCAGCTACGCCCAGAGAAAGAACTCTGGGTGATGACTAAAAACCATTACATTGAATTCCCAATCCCTATATCTATGCCCATCTGCATTTCTGATTTCCGTCACAAGCTAATTGTACAATATTTCAGAGTCTGATTCTTTTTGTACAGCAAAATAACGGTTTGGTCATGTAAAAAAAAATAAAATAAATAAAAATTAGTATATTGCTGTGATATAGGAAAAAAAAAATAAAACTCCATTGGCAGACTGTAGCTTTTGTTTTAGAATGAGTCCTGAGTTCAGGAAGAGGAGGGCATAATTCATTCATTTTTAATGTCTCTAACAGGCAACTAAAGGGCAGCATGGAGAGTGGATAGAGAGACAAGCTTGAAAAGAGTAAGGTCTGGTTCAGTCCTGCCCCTACTACATACTGGCTGTGTGTGACCCACTGTTCTTAAGTGAAGCTGCACAGAAGGTCCCCTATTGTCTTAGTAAAAGGGGTTCCCTGTAGCAGAGACCTCATCAGCCCACAGCCGATCCACAAACAGTTACACTGCTAATGCAACAAAGTCATACTGAAGTCCTGCATTTTGAAAATGTCCCATGAATGGAAAGAACCGCAGTAACCAAGGTCTCTGAGGCTTTCCAAGTTCATTTGGGCCTAGCTGAATCAGTGATTCTGAGAAACAGACTTTCACACTCAGTTGTTCTAATTATAAGCTTTATTAAATGACATACAACCACAATCCCAAGGAGCTCCCAGGAAGTCCACGTTGTGCCACTGGATGGCCTGCAGGTGTTAGTGATGCTGGAGTTTTATACTGGGGTAGACAAAGGGAGCTGGAGCCTCTTACAGCCAAAATAAAATAAGAGGACCTCAGGTACCTTGGAATACACCAATCATGATCAGGTGAGATGAGCTGAGAAAAGGTGTGGTGGAGGGAGCTCCTTTGGAGTACCTTGCCCTCAAAGCACTTAAGAAGGGCTTCCTGAATTAGATGCAGAGTCAGAGGCTGCAGGAAGGGATCCATAACTTTGGCTGCATGGCTCCAAACACACCTGTAGAGGGTAGAAATTTGGAGAAGATTGAAAGAATGAATTGAAACAAAGTGTTAACTCAGTGGAATTGATAAGACAATGGTTATCTAGTTTACATATACTTAGAACTTAGCTTGGTGATGCAATAGCTCTACACTTGATGTAACTGTAATAGGGTATTTAAACTGAGGACAAAGGCAGCCATACACATTCTATCTTTGACCAGCCTTTATGGTGGCTCTCATGCCTCCTGCACTTATGATCAAGACTGGGCCACAACAAAGAATCTAGACTCTATTCTTGACCATTCCCGTGGTGTCTATCCTGCTGTGACCAAGGTCCGTCGGAAGGACCTCCAGAAAGCTAGCCCAGACATTATACATCCCCCTCTTAGTTCAGAGTGAGCAGGGCTAATCAAGCCAGAGAGCAATTAATATACTTCAGGGAGCAGTAAAAGAGAAAAGACAATGAGTTGGAAAATTACACATTGCAGAAGATGCCTTTGTATTCTCCTTTAAGAATACATGAAAGTCACTTGAGTTTGAGGCTAGAGTTGTTTGGGTTTCTTGCCCAATTACTTACCAAGGGGTAAAATATTGCAGATTTCATATGTAGCTGAGGTTGAGTTCTGGGGCTCTCCAAGGAGATAATCAGCACATAAGTATTACTGCATCTTCTACTTGGAAAAACAAGTGTAAAAACCCTTCCCATGCCTACTGTGCCTGGTGCCCAACATGCACCCCAACTTTTTAGTGTTGTTAATTCCCTGTATAAAATTTTTGAACTGTGTTGTAAGAGATGAATTCTAGCCAGTATCAATTACCAGACAGACTTTAGTAAATGCCCTCTGCTCCAAAGGCACAAGTTACTCATAGCCAGAGAAGAAATGAGCAATTCAGTTCATACTACTTTTTTCTGCATTATGTGCAGTGTTACACAAAGAAATAAATTGTGGGAGCCTTGCACAACAAATCAGTCTCATTCATTAAATAGTCTCTTTTTCTTTTTCTTTCTTATGAATGAAAAAGGAGCCATTACAATATAACTCCCAAGCTCCCTGCATAGACTGGAAAATCTTGCCAAAGACATATCTAGTTCAATGTGTTTTTCCCTGTTTTTACATGGAAGCTTTACTGATGTCTCTTGTTTGTACAGCAGCCATTTCTGCACATTACTTCCTCATCCTCCATTGACAAATGAGCCCTCCTTTCAAACCAAGAATAATGGTTCTGCAAAACCAACTGACAAGGTAGGTGACCACATCATTCTGTGTAATATTCTGTGCCCGTGGGCTCCCAGCCCTCTTCTGAGAAAGGCGGCTGCTGAGGAACTCATCTCTTTTCCAGGGCCAAAACTGGTTGTCCCATAGGAATGCAGATTTAGAGTTGTAAAGGACTTCAGAGCTTAACCAATGCATTCCTTTACATTTACAAGTGAGGAAATTGGGGCACAATCAACCACTTAATGTCACATAGCCAGGGGCTAAGGAAAATTTTGAACCCAGGCCTTCTTAACTCAACTTACCTTAAAAGTCTTCTTAACTTAAAGAGGAATAGAAGCTAATATTAGCAAGGATATTATAATAATATAATATAATCAATATAACCAATACAAACAATAACATAGCATAACCAAGATCATACAATATGACCAGATGAGATTTATAGACAGAATGTAGGACTAGTTCAATATAAGGAAAACTATTAAACTTAATTGATTATATACATGTGTGTATCCACATTGAATTGTAGCCTGTTTGGGGGAGGTAAGGAGGAGGAAAAGGGGAAAAAAACAAAGTAAAAAGTGCACAGCAGAGAACAAAATAAAACTTACAAGGAAGCAATGAAAAGACGGACAGTTCTGAATGTAACATGTGGTACTTACTATATATGCTTTCTTGAATTGGAAATTTATTACTTCATATTTTGAATACTCTCTTATATTCTGCTATGAACATGGCAACGTTTTGTTTTCTTTTTCTGTTTTTTTCTTCTTTTTTTAATCTATTTAAGTTTTAAATAAACAAATATATTAAGAAAAGAATTTTTAAAATAAATAAAACAAATGTGCCAACAAGGAAAAGAGAAAACTGGAGGGGGGATTTTATGGTTGCTGAGATAAAGGCTTCATATCTCAAATATATAAAAAACTGAATCAGATTGATAAGAATGTGATTCATTCCCCAACTCATAAATGGTCAAAGGATAAGGACAGGCAGTTTTTGGAAGAGAGCATCAAAGCTATACATAGTTGTATGAACAAACATTTCTGATCATTATTTATTAGAGAAATGCAAATTAAGCCAAGTTTGAGATACCATCTGACATCTGTTAGATTGACTAAAATGATAGAAAGGGAAAATGATAAATGTTGAAGGGGCTCTGGAAAAACTGGAACACTAACACAATACTGGGGTAACTGTGAAGTGATCCAACCATTTTGTACAACAATCTGGAATTTTGCCTAAGGACCTATAAAACTGAAGATCCTTTGACTCAGCAACACCACTGTTAGGTCTTTACCCAAAATGAGCAAGGAAAAAGGGAAAGAATCTATATGTTCTAAAATACTGATAGCAGCTTTCTTTGTGATGGCAAAGTATTAGAAATTGAGGTCATTAATTGGGGAATAGCTGAACAAGTTGTGGTTGTTTGTGGTTGTCTGTCCTTCATTCTCAGAGGACCATGACATCAGGGAGGTACTGTCATGACATGCTAGTGAGTTGAATCTAAGTGAGGGAGGGCTGGGCAAGGTCACCAGCCTCACTTTCTCCTCCAGACCCATCTGGGTCCAGGACAAGATACAGAACAAGTAAATTGAAGAAGGCTTTGGATGCTGTAATGGAATACTATTGTGCAGTAAGAAATGATAAGCACTTTGGTTTTAGAAAATCATGGAAAGACTTGCACAAAACAAAAAAAAAATGAAAGAAACAGAATCGAAAAATCATTGTATAAAGCAACAGCAATATTATTCAAAGAATAAATGTGAATGAATAAACTATTATAGGTACTAGGAATATTCAAATCAACTACAAAGGACCTATGAAGAAAGATACTATTTACCTCAGATAAAGAAATGATATGCATTCTATGTTTTATGTATTATTATGTGTATTATATGGTTTCACACACACATATGTGTCTATGAATCAAATGTTAGCTTGTCCAGTATGGAGTTGGGAAAGAAGGAAAGAGAAAGCTTAGAATTCAAAATGTAACAAAAAAAAAATAAAGAAAAAGAAAAAAAAATTTCACTCCAGGTAATTCATAGATTTGAGGACTTTTCATTTTAAGTTTTAAAAGGATTCCATAACAATTGCATTTATTACAAATGAGCTTTCAGGCAACCTAAAAAACAAATAAAGTAAAGTTACTATTGAAAGGCAATGCAAAAGGTGGGGTGGGGGCTGGGGGGTTGGAGAGGAGAATAGGAAAACTGATATAGCTGAGATTATGTTCAAATGAGTTCTGGATTCAGGCCTTTTGAATTCAAATTTCAGGATGGTGCAATACCCAATTTGGTCACAAGATGCCAGCAAAAACAATGTGAACTAAAAGGTCAACTGAAGGCATAAGTAGTATCTATCTTAACCCAAGATAAACAAGATTGATCTGTAATGGGAATAAGTTAGAAGCCTTTCTAATAAGATCAAGGGATGGTAATGGCAAGCCTGGGGAATATGTATTTTACAGGTGGCCAAGAAGAAAACTCTATCTCCACTGCCACTGTCTTCTCCAGGAGCAGAAAAGATGGATGTAAGAATCATCAGCAAAGTGATGACAATTAAATCTTTGGGAGCTGATGAGATCACCAAGAGAAGTAGTAAAAGGGTGAAAGAAGAAGAAAAAGAAAGAAGAAAACCTTGAGGGAAGACTATGGTGAGAGGGCAGGATCTGAAGAGCCCCACAAAAGGAGAGAGAAGGAGTTGTCAGGTAGAAAAGAAACAGGAGAGAGGAGTGTCCTGAAAACCCATAGAGAAGAGAGTATCAAGGAAAAGCAAGTGATCACTGGTATCAAAAGCTACAGAGGGATCATGGAGAATGAGGACCAAGAAAAGACCATTGCATCTGTCAATTAAGAAGTCATTAGTAGCAAGATGGTGGAGAACAGACATGGCTTTCTGTGACTTCCTCTGAGCTTCCCTCAAATTAACAGCAGATTAAGCCTCTGAACTGGTTCTGGAGTGACAGAACCTACAAATATTTGGAGTACAACAGATTTCCAGAAGAAGATACTGTGGAAAAACTTCAGAAAAGTTCTGTTTCAATTGGGCAGAAGGATAGGCAGCCGAGCCCAGACCACAGAACAGGGAACCTGGGGCAAGGAGTCAGGGCAGCTTCCACAAAGGAACTTGGATTGCAGCCAAGTATCAATTATACAGCAAAATTGAGCATCATCTTTCTCAAAACTACCCAAATAATAAGTCATAAGAGTACAGACAAGATTTGCACATATAAGACATAAATAATTTGATCTTATTGAGTTCCTTATAACTGGTCTTTAATGTTTCTCCTATTTCTTCTTTCTTATGTCAAATTTTTCTTTAATTTCTGCTGTTTTGTCACAAACACCTGAAAGTCTTTCAGCTCATTAATTTTTTTTTATTAAGGATTATACTTAACTTTTCTGGGTAAGTCACCATTAGTGACTCATAGAGCTCTTTTGCTCTATGAAATACAGTATTTCCAGGACTTAGCAGCCACTTGGTCTTGTTTATACAGGATCTTATTGTACCTCAATGATATTTAAGTTGTTTTTTTCCTGTCACTTCAATATTTTTTCCTTGACATATGAGCTTTGAAATTTGGTTATGATATTCCTCTAAGTTTTCCTCCTGAGATCTCTTTCAGGTAGTGATTGGTAATTTTTTTTTCTATTTTTTCCTTTGTCTTTTTTTCTAGAACTTCAGGAAAATTTTTCTTGATAATTTCTTGTATTATGGTATCAAGATTTTTTTTTGTCATAACTTTGAGACAGTTTGACTATTCTTTTGTTGTCTCTCCTCTATCTGTTCTCCAGATCAGTTGTTTTTCTGATGAGATGTTCACATGAGCAAATGGGTGTGTGTGTGTGTGTGTGTGTGTTTAACTGTAGGCTGTCTGGGGGAAGGGGAGATGAAAGGGGAATAAAAAGAATAAAGTAAAATATGCACAGCAGAGAACAAAAGAATAATTTACAAAGAAGCAAAGAAACGATGAACAGTCATGAATATGGAAAGTCATGCATATAATCTCTTCTATTATTATATAAGCTTTCTTTAAAAGGAAATTTATTATCTTTAGAATCCTGCCTGATGTTCTGCTGGGTACATGACAATGTTGTGTGTGTGTTTTTTAAAATTTTCCTTTTTTGTCGTTCTTTTTCTATTTTATTTTATTATTTATTTTTCTATTTTGTTTTATTTTGTATTTAGTTTTAAATAAATATTATGAAAGAAAAGAAAAAGGAGTGACTTTTTTTTTTAGCCTCACTCTGGCCTCTGAATATGAACTGAGATTTTCTCCGATTTCATAGTAGCTAATTATGGTCAGGGGAAGCGGAGTTTGTCTCCTTTGCTGAGTTATTTTTTGTTTGATTTTGGGTTTTTGCAGCTATTTTTTGTTTGATTTTGGGTTTTTGCAGCTATTATTATTATTATCAGGTTCCAGAGGTGTAGAGAATGGTATCCTAATCATCAGGTCCTTTATACTGTTATTTTCTCAGCTCTGTTCCGCTCCAACCTTGGACACTTCTCTTCACTATATGTTATAGCTTATGTGATCCTTCAGGTGGTTGCAAACTACAACAGTCAGACCCCTCTGCTACTAGACATATACTAGGTCCTTTTCTCCTGCAGCCATAGCCCTGGACTGTGTCAAGTCAGCATAGCTGTGATTGGTATCCCTCAACAATAGAAGGTCCTTCTATTCAGCTGTCTGACCCCCACAGTTTGAAGCATTCCCTTTTTATGTCTCTTTTTTTAAACTTTATTTTTCTTCAGGGTTTTTATTTTCATTAGGGTGGGAGATCTATATTTTCTTTCATAACGTAGCTTTTATGGAAATGGTTTCTATTCCTTCACATGTGGTTTCTTAATTGCAGGTGGAAATAAGGGAGAACTTAGAACTCAAAAATTTTAAAAACACAAAAAAAATTTGTTTTAAATGTAACTGAGGGAAAATATTAAATAAATTAAATACAAAACCTCCCAAATTGTTGTATGTAAGGATGCATGACTCACAATTATCAAATCATATAGCTCAGGTGGAGTCTGTAAAAATAAAAACAAAAAATCAACTATAATTTGTAGGAGAAAAAAAAAGGAAGACAATTGCTTTACCCAGACTCCTATTTATTTCTGCTGCTCTCTATTCATTCTGAGGCAATGTTGCCTCTTTTTTGTGGAGGAAATTTAGAGAGCCCACAGTCTTCTGACCTATCACACTATCTTTCCAGAATCTTCTCTTATAGAACTTTACGTTGGAGATGTGAAAGGGTTCCATTGATGAATGTTTCAATGAATTCTCAATGAGAAGAAAGATGGTTAGTGAAAGTAGATAAGGATGAGTGTTACACTGGATGAGGCTTGGGAGCTTTTGCTCTTGAAATGTCTGTATGTCCTGCACTGAAGAATTGGATGCATTGGCAGCCACCCAGCAACTGGAGGCCTGAGACAGCATGGACACAGAATGGAGATTTCCAGGAAAATGTAGGAAAAGGTAAGCAGAGGTTATAAATTAGTGTTGGGCTACATAATCAAAGAAGTAGTAAAGGTGGTGCCCTACCATAGAGCAGTGACCTCCATAACATCTGCAATAATTAGCACTGTTCTGACAGTGAGGAACAATGAAAAAAGAGAATCCACCTGGGTAAATTCTACAAAGCAGTGGCCCACAGGGGAGAGCCTAGAATGAATACTTTAGAAGCTCTGACTACATGAAGAAAACAAAGAGACTAGATAATTTTAGGGATCATGAATCAGACAATGATGGTAAAGGAAGAGAAGATGGGTATGAAGAGAGAAAGATCAATACAAAACAAATGTGAAATTTTAAAGAAGTAATTAATAGGATTAGGTGAAGGGTGAGAAGAGGAAATCTATTTGACTAAATAAAAAGAAAAAGATGGAAGATAGATTTAACCAAATAAAAACAGGTGGAAAAAAAGGAACTAACAAACAAAACCCTAAAGAAAATGAGAAGAGGGGATCAGAAAGAAGCAGAAGGCCAGTGGAAACAGAGCCACCTTAAAAAAATGATAAAATAAAGTAACTGAAGAAACATATATTATAACTGAAGAGGGGGGAAATAACTTGAAAACCCTTCTGATATTTTAGAGATAGATGGAGGAAAATACAAACTTTACTCTTGTAACTTCAAATGTGAATGGACCAAACAATCCAATAAAATGAAACAAGTGGCAGATGGGCTAAGAAACTAAAGTCCTACAATCTATTGCTTAGAAGAAACACATTTAAAATAAAACAAAAGCATATACAAAATACAATTGGGAGCATGGAAAAATTGATCATACATCAAGTGAATTTAAAGACGGATTTGCTATCAATCTTTCAGACAAAGTAAAAACAAACATTCAAAAATTTAAAAGGGATAAACAAAGAAATTATATGATGTTGAAAGGAACTGCAGATAACTAACTACTATCAGTAATAAATTTTATATCCTAATTACCTTAGCATCCAAATTCATTTAGGAAATATCACCTAAGTTTCAAGAAAACAAAGATAGTGATGTAATCACAAAAAGAAACCCTAACCCTAACCCTAACCCTCTCTCAGTTTTGGATAAGTCTAACAGAAAGATAAACAACAGTGAAAATGTGGAGCCCAACTATTGAAGTATCTAAAATTTAATAACTTGTGGTGTCTTCTAAACTGTAAAGCAAAAGATTATATATATCTTTTTCTGCACCACATAGGACTTGTACAAAAAAAAATCAAACATGTTCTAGGGCACAGAGATATAAGAAACATGTAAAAAGTCAGAAATAATTAATATATCCTTTACAGACAATAATATACAATAAGAATTGGTTTCAGGACCACAAACAAAAGATGCAAGCTCAAATGGAACCTTAACAATGAAAACTTAAATAATTAGTGGGCTAAAGAACAAATAATAGAAATAATAATTATGTAAAAGAAAATGATAATGATGAAACAACATACAAAAATTTCTAGGATTTAGATAATGCAATACTAAGACTTGTGTGTGGGTGGGAGATCATATTCTTACAATCATTAAATAACCAAGTAGAAGAAAAAGAAATAATTAGTGAATTAAAGATTCATTAAAAATTAAAAAAATAACAAAATAGGCAGGGCTATGAAGATGGGGATTCCCTTGACCTCTCCCAAATTTCCATCCAAAAAACTTTAAAATAACATCTCAAAGTGAATTGTGGAGGGGCAGAATCAACAAGATAGGGTGAAACAATTTTCCAGTGCAAGGCAATTTAGAAAGTTGGCAGGAGAGTAAAATGAAGTCTAGTGTAGGCTGTGTACCTGCAAAACGGGAGCAGGCCTTGGTGATGAATGAATAGGTGCTGGCTTTTAAAGCTCTCAGCCCTCACATAGGAGGGGTTGGACAATTGGTCAGAAAGAGATTACAGTGGACCCTTTATTGGCAGTAGGAGTGGGATGCTGTTACATTGCTTATAAACAGCTTTAGTCAAAGACTCAAGGTGAGGAGGAGGAATACCAGCAGGAACAGGGACTTGCTCATAGTTCCAGGGCAGAAAAAAGTATATATAGTCACTCAGAGACCAGAACATAGGCCATGAGTAGTAACTACATCTCTCCTTATATCAAAGCTTCTTGAACTGTGGATTGTGACTCCATACTAGGTGGTTTAACTAAATGGTAGAGCCCATGAATTTATTATTTTACATACCTATTTACCCAGGATCATGTAAAAATTTCTCAGGGAAAAAGGGGTTGAGAGTGGAAAAAGTTTGAGAAGCCCTGCTTTAAATGATAGCAACCTGGAAAAATGAAAACTCACAGATCAGCAGAAATAACTCTGAAAACAGCAGCATGAAAAACCTGAAACTTGGTACAGTGGGACGACATCGTGGGAGCAAATCTAATGTTAAAAGAAAGCAAAAAGTCAAGAAATAGGCTGGAAAATAAGCACACAACAAAAAAGAATCTGACCATAAAAAATTATTATGATAAGATTCAACAGCTTGATAAA
Organism: Sarcophilus harrisii; assembly: GCF_902635505.1. Taxonomy (NCBI): domain Eukaryota; kingdom Metazoa; phylum Chordata; class Mammalia; order Dasyuromorphia; family Dasyuridae; genus Sarcophilus; species Sarcophilus harrisii. The sequence continues at coordinate 16,088,195 of NC_045432.1, read as the reverse complement.
AATATTGAAGAACACTTTAAAAACACAATAGGCAAAATGTTTGTAAAAGAGGCACAGAAATCCATTGAAGGAAATAATTCTTTAAAAAAAATTAACAAAATAGAAAAATATTGCAAGAATTCATTGAAGAGAAGAACTGCATAAAAATGACATGTGAAAAAGAAGGCACAGCACCTGACAATAGAAAATAAATCCTTAAAAATAAGAATTGGACAAATAGAAGCTATTTGCTCCATGAAATATTAAAAATCAGTAAAACAAAATAAAAAGAATGAAAAACTAGATGTGCAGTATTTCACTGGAAAAATAACTGACCAGTGAAATAGATATAGAAGAGGTAATTTTAAAATTATTGGACTACCTGAAAGCTACAATAATAAAAGAGCCTAGATAAATTTTTTCAAGTATTTATCA